>NC_057745.1:37627888-37691058 GCF_004010195.1 Chiloscyllium plagiosum
TTCTTCCTCCACCCGTCGTTTTGTTGTGGTCTGACGATGGAGGAGTCCAAAGACCTGCATATCCTTGGAGTGGGAGGGGGAATTGAAATGTTGAGCTACAGGGTGGTTGGTTGGTTGGTCCGGGTGTCCCAGAGGAGTCAAATCCATCAAATTCAGCACCGCCTTCCTAACCTGAGATCTTCTTCCCGACCTCTCCGCCCCCACCCCAGTCTGACCTATCACCCTCACCTTGACCTCTTTCCACCTATCACATTTCCGACGCCCCTCTCCCAAGTCCCTCCTCCCTACCTTTTATCTTAGCCTGCTGGACAAACTTTCCCCATTCCTGAAGAAGGGCTTATGCCCGAAACGTCGATTCTCCTGTTCCCTGGATGCTGCCTGACCTGCTGCGCTTTTCCAGCAACACATTTCCAGATGGTGTGGAAGTCCAGCATTGTTGAGCAGTGTGGGTAGGGCAGTGAGCATTGTCAGGGAGGTGTATGTTAAAAATTACAAGACCAGGTTATAGATAACAGGTTTATTTGGAAGTACTAGTTTTTGATGTGCTGCTCCTTCAGGTAGCTGTGGAGCAGGATTTACAACAAGGGGCGGCGCGGTGGCTCAGTGTAGGGAATCTAATCTAATCTAATCAGATCTCAGTGTCATGCAGCTGAAGTGATATATTGAACAAACCTAGATTGCTGTTAAGTCTTTCATCTTTTAGAATGGGTTGCGGATTTTGGTTCATTAATATGTAAATCCCAGAATTTCTTTCCAGTCACATTCTTGAGATACCTTAAGGAGCATGTTAGCAGTGATGGGATGTAGAGTTAAAGTAGGTGGACACCTAATAAGGATGGATTTATTTAAATTCTGGATTGCAGTGAATCAAAGGGAGTTGTCTTTGGTTTATAAAGCAAAAGGGATCATGGTGTTATTGCAGTATTTTGCCAGAGGCTCGCCTTGTCATCCGATCTAAGATGGAGTTGAAACTTAAAGGCTCCTACACACAAAAAAAGTTGTGTGCAGTTTTAAATGGGATTAGTGACATGCAATCCTGCTCTGCTGTACTCTGACAAACATTGGCTAAGGCATCAAATGAAACCTTCAGTTAGAATTGATGCATCACTGTTCCTGTGTAATCTTCCTGTAATAATCTCTTGAGATGTAAACTTCTCAGACTGATATAAAGAACTTGTGATAAAATTTAGACCAGGAGCTGCAGTGTTCTCCCCAGTGCATTAGCTAATATTTATCCCTCAATTAATGTCACCGAAACAGAAAATGTGATCATTTCAGAGAGATGTTTGTGGGACCTTGTTGTAAGATTCAGAATTTCTTGGCTACTGGGCTCAAGAAAGATTCTGTAGAAATGTACACTGTTCTTTTTCTGTTGTACTAAATGAGGAATAAATTAGACTTAAGTGCTTTACAATGATAAGTGTATATTGATAATTTGTAAAACATTTAAGAACAAATTTCAAGAGTGCTTGAATATATATATAATTTTAAATCTGTCATACAGGCCATCAAAGTTCAGTCTCAAATATTGCGGTCAAATGTTCCAAAATTTTGGGAGCCTACAGAATTAAAAGCTGCTATCTCTGCTTCGACCCCTTAACTCAGACATTCTGTTTCTGTTTAATGGATCTTAATTAAGCTGACTCTCTGGTGTCGATTTGCTCGATTTATTTTCTTTTAAAATGATACTAATTATTTCTGAAACATTCTATAATAAAGCTAAGAAGCAATATCGGAATTGAGTTGGGCAGTGTGAAATCTTTATTCCCATTTGTAGAATAATTTGATTAATCTGAAAGAAAGATCGGATAATGTTTTGGATATCTTCCAAAATGAGAACGACTTCATCTCCGTTTCTGAATAGACTGTTTATGCACAATCTCTGAGGAATAATTTCTATTGCACTGAAGGAAGGAAGTCTGCAGCTGCTCTTTGGAAGAGCAATCCCATTTCCCTGTTCATTCCCCATATTCCTGCATTTTTTTCCCATCATGCTTTTATTCAGGACCCTTTTGAAGGCTGCAAATTAATCTGTGGCCAACACCCTACTGGTCAGTCTGTTCTGAATCCTAACTACTTGTTCCTTTTTCTTTTGTAACCTCTGAGTTCTTTTGTCAATCACTTTAAATCTTCACCTTTTCATTGTCAATTTTTTTGTTTTTGCAAATAGTTTGTTTACTGTATCCAAACATTTCATTTAAAATCCCTTTATTAAATCTGCTCTCAGACTTCTGCATTCCTTGAGGGCAACTCCAGCTTCTCTAGTGTGCATACATAACTTCAATTCCTTGAAATCATTCGAGTAAACCACTTTTTAAACCTTATTTCAGAGCAATTATGCTTTTCCGAAAGTGTGCTACACAGAATTGGACAGGATAATCCAGCCTGAGCTGAATGAATTTTTTTTATATATAGTTTGGATAATTTTCTGTCTTTTGTAAATTTTTGTGCTTATAAAGCACAGAATCCCAAATGCCATTTTAAAAAACATTATTTCTGGGATGTGGGTATTGGAAAAGTCACATTTAATGTACACCTATAATTGCCTTTGAGAAGTAGTGTTCCACCACCTTGCAATACTACACTCTTTGTTGTGTAGGTGCACCCCATGTCTGTGAGTTCCATAATTTTTATTCAGCAGCAATGAAGGAGGGGGGAAATATTTCCAAGTCAGGAATTTGTCAATCTTTGGCCAGTGGGTGATATTTTGGGGTAGTGGAATTTCCAGCTGGTGGTTTTCCCCTGTTGCCCAAGTTCTGCTAAACTGTAGAGGATGTTGGTTTTGGGGAGGCATTGACATAGTGGTAAGCACTGTTGATGTAAAACCTCAGCTGGTTCACTGTTGTTCTTTAGGGAAGGAAATCTGCTGTCCTTTCCATCTGGCCTACATGTGACTCCAGACCCACAGAAAAACCCTTAACGATGTTCTAATTTGCTAAACATCGTATTAATTCAGATTAGATTTTGAACTAATGAAACTAGCTGTTATCAGTAGTTGAAAAGCAGAATATGGTGGATGGTATAAATCTGAGGTAAAAACAGAAAAAGCTGAAAATACTCACCAGATCAGGAACCATCCATGTCGAGAGAAAAAAGTTAGTGTCTTGGCATTGTGGAGCGATGGATTGGGATTTAGGATTATAATTTTGCAACAGCAAATTTTATGAAGATGCAGCACCAAAGATTATTGACATGCATTGACAGTAAACATATCGCATTATCAAATGTAATTTAAGAAAAAGATCACTGTCTAGTTTTTAAAAAAAAATTATCCCCTAACAGTGTCAGTAACAGTGGGAGTTTATATTAAACAAAGACTGGACTTACTTTGTAGAGTAGATATTAATTAGATTGCCTTGTAGTTTGTGTTCTAATCAAGTTGCATTCTTAATAATGTGTTAATTTATGTTTAAGTTATAAATTTTGTGTCCAAGAGCTGTTATTTGTAAAGTATGATGAAGAGCAATTGAACAGTTTTGAGAGTCATTGAATGTTTTAATATTACTGTTGCAAATCCAGTGATACAGAAGCTGATTTGGGGGTTTGGCTTACTACCCTGTGTCATAATTCACTCCTTACAATTTCTTTAGTCAACACCTCTTCCTAAGACCCTTAAACTGCTAACAGAGCTCACATTTTTAACTTAGATCCTTAAACTCCTTCTACAGCTTTGTTTCTGGAGCTTTTGCCTTTCTGACTTTCAACAAGTCATTTTGCTTTGTGAATGTCAAAACTCTTGGTCAGGGAAGTGAATAAATGAAGACAAATTCTCATTATGGAAAACTTCACTGACATCGTAGCCTCCAGAACATTACGCTGTCAAACTTGCTTCCCAAAATTACAACCAAGCTCCAGGAAATGGGTCAGAGTGATTTAGGAGCCTAAAAACCAACTATAAATGGCAGCTTATCTCTAACTAGGCCACCAATAAGAAGCAGCAGAGCAAGCCAGCTGTTCTAAAGGTGATATTTACAACAAAAGTGTAGAAGATAGTGATGGAAGCTAGAATTGCAAACTGCTTCCAAGTTCAAGCAGGCTACAGTTGGGCAAGGTGCTGAGAATGAGGAGGAGCTCAGTGAGGCCATCCTGACCAAAGACGGGGCTATTTTCACACGCCTGTTGATGGCTTGCATGGAATTTCCAGCATTGACAACTCAAAACAACCTGTGCTGAAGTGAATAATGCTATAAGCTGCACAATGGTCCTAATAGATGAGCCAATCATAAGGACGGTGCATTCTTCAGCCATGGAGGTTGATGATCCTGCAGAGTCCAATGAATGTCCTCCTGTTCCCTTAGCTAAAACTGCAAAGACTGTCATGATGATCTGGAATTTTCAACTGTAGCATGAAAACATGTTTGACTGCATTGATAACGAGGACAGTATGGTGGCTTGGTGGTTAGCATTGCTGCCTCACAGCACCAGGAACCCAGGTTCGATTCCATCCTCTGATGATCATGTAGAATTTGTGCATTCACCCCATTTCTGCATAAGTTTCCTCCGGATGCTCCAATTTCCTCCCACAGTCCAAAGATGTACAGGTTACATGGATTGACCATGCTAAATTGCCCTTAGTGTCCAGGGATGTGTTTGTGAGGTGGCTTACAGGGAGAGGAGTAAAGGTGTGGGTTTGGCTGGAATACTCTTTGGAGGGCTCCACATTGTAGGAATTCTATAATGACTGACTGTACTAGACTTGACCAAAAACAACATGCTAAGCAGAGAAAGATTGGAGAGCTTTTCAACAATGAATCCCAACATTTTTCATTATCTTTTATGATGCATAGGTAGCATAAAGTAGGAACCTCCTTTGTTGTTTCAACTCCATTTGACACAAATTTGTTGGTGACCGCTTGCAATTTTAGTGTAATTGGCAAATTGAATGAGGACATGGAGTCCAAAGCTTGTGGGGGTGATGGAGGTAGAGGGGGTGGTGGTGGTATAAGTTTCAGGTGAGAGGGGGAAAGACTTAAGAGACCTAAGGGGCAACTTTTTCAAGCAAAGGTGGTTGCATGTATGGAATGAGCTGCTAGAAGAAGTGGAGGCTGGTACAATTACAGCTTTTAAGAGGCTGGGTATATGAATAGGAAGGGTTTAGAGGGATATGGGCCAAGTGCTGGCAAATGGGACTAGATTTATTTAGGATACCTGGTCGGGATGGATGAGTTGGACCATAGGGTGTGTTTCCATGCTGTACACCTGTGACTCCCATCTCCTTGTAGTTCAGCTGCTGTCAGTTTTTACAAGTACAGTCACACCATCTAGTGGTGGAACTATTAAACTTGAACTGTTGTAGATCTTCTGTTTCGATCAGAATACTGTACTCCATCTGGTCTTGATCCTATTTGATTAGTTCTATTATTAAAAGTTGAGTTTAGAAGCTATATATATTTGAAAACTTTTAAACACTTCTGTAGATAATGATACTAAATCCAAGAATCTTCCTAAAATATTGTCTTGTTTACTTTTGGACTTTGTTTTCACAATTCAGCTGCCAGTTACATAGAAACTTCATTTTGGAAAATAATCTCTAATCTAATAAAAGCAATCAATTCTTATTATGGACTCTCATGACTCCATATCATGCAGAAAATGTCAAATCAGGGATCTGTGAGAGCAAACTCAACACTTAGATTAAAAAACAACCTTGAATTGAAAAACATTCAGTCTTTATTAAAAAAAAATACTACTTGCAGTTTTTTTTTCTGGCTAAAAAAACTAAGAGGGGGCAACCATAGATCCCAACACTCTCCAAGTTTTTTGCACCTTTATAAAGAAAGGAGTACTTTATATACTTTAAAATTTGCTAAGAGATTACAGATTATCATGAAATATATGTCACCTGTAACACTGAGCCTTAGCCCTAAAAACATTAATCATTTGCATCATTCCATAACTCTATTTCTGTTGTATGGATGCTTTGTTTCGATTAAGATCTGCAGTCCGAAATATACAAGGAGATGTTAAGAAGATTACTGAAGTTTTGTCAAACTTGTGGAATTTGTTTTCATTCAGCCTGGTCCTGAAAGCTGGTCTGACCTTTTGCCATAGTCCTTTTAACTTACTGAACGATAACTTGAGAGTTGGCCAATTTTTTTCCCATCATGCAATGTTAAATGTTTCCCACAATACCACAAAAGTTGATTTTGTGTTGACTATCACAAACAAGCAGTATATAAAAGTTAACTTAATTTGTTGTGCTGGCAAACATAAGGCAGTGATAGTGTGACCAAAAGCTTTATTTAAAAACAAGGGGTTTCAAACACTAATCATGTATCTGGAGGGCAGTCGTTGAAATTAACATAACCATTTCGGTAAGTAAATGTCCCCATGTGGTGAGATGGCTGGCAATCCAAGGGAATATGTATATACATGGAAAAGGTCAGATTTACTTATTCTGACCCTAATGTATTTTGGGAAAAGAGGGTGTAACTTTTTTAGACCAGCCAGTGAAAATAATTCCTCTGATTCATTTCTGTCAAATAATTTGAATTTATGGATAACTGAGACTAGAGAGAGTAGATGAGGTAAACCAAGTTATCGTGATTTTGCTTGGGGAGCTTACAGCCCAAAATCCTCAATATTAACTTCACCAGCTTCCAAATCCCTCCACCCCCGTATTATTCCATGCTCAGATCCCTGACCTGCCTTAACCTAATCTGTCCATCTTCCCATTCACCTATCCATTCCACCCTTCCCACTGACTAATCACAATAACCTCTGACTTGCATCCACCTATCAACATCCCACCTATCCTTCTCTCAGCCCTCAACCCACCCCACCACCACCCTCTCTTTACTTCTGGGCTCACCTTCCCTGGTGAAGGGTTTCAGCCCGAAACGTTGACTTTCCTGCTCTTCGGATGCTGTCTGACCTGCTGTGTTTTTTCAGCTTCACATCTATTGACTATAGTGATTGGATGACAGCAATATGGTGTTTTAAGAACCCACAGAAGACAAAGGAAAGAGTGAAGATGATGAAATGCCTTGTTTTCACCCTGAGGACATAGACTATCAAATGATGTTTCACTTAATGTTATGCTCCTTAGAGCAGAATATAAATAGACCTAACAGTTCAAAATTACATGTCTGTGAGATTCATTAGTAGCAGCAACCAATAGAATTGTATGCCACCACAATCTGTTCATGGTCTGATATATTCCACGCTCCTCTAGTTTCAACTATTCACACTTCTGGCTGATCTTTTATATCTAACCTCCATAAACTTGAGGTCACACAAACTCTGCTGACTATGTCTTAAATTTCAGAAAGCTGCATTTGTCTTTCTGCTCTGTCCTTGCTGAATTTCATTGACTGCTTGGCAAGCAACGTCCACTTTGCAATTGTTTATTTTTGATGTCTGGAAGTGAATGGCCCTTGTAGAACTAAAGTGTACTTTATTACATGGGTCATAGTTGAATAGGTACAATTTTTCAAATCCTTACAATGTGGAAGCAAGCCATTCAGCCCATCGAGTCCACACCGACCCTCCAAAGAGTAATCCATCCCCCTATCCCTGCATATCCCATAGCCAATCCACCAAACCTGCACACCTTTGGACTTGATAGCGCTGTTGACAACACCGTCTATCGTTTTGCTGGTGCTTTAGAGCTGACTAATTGGACTGTAATTGGTCGTATTGAATTTCTGCTCCTTTTCATAAATGGGACATTACTAGTCAATTTTTCAGATTGTTTGGTAAATTCCTGTGTTGTAGCTGACAACCTTCTGGCTGTGATGCATTCTGTAGTGTTCTTCACCTGTCATTGTTGTGGTACGTGGCATCTAGCCAGCAATGTGTAATATTGCTCACTTTTCATAGGATCATAGAATCCCTACAGTGCCGAAAGAGATCAATCAGCTCATCGAGTCTGAATCTCCAAAGGGCTTCCTACCCAAACCCAGTGCCATACTCTATTCCTGTAACCTGCATTTAGTACAGCTAATCCATCTAATCTGTACCTCCCTGGACACTATATGAGGCAATTTAGCATGGCCAATCCCACCTAATCTGCACATCTGCATTTTTAAGACATATTAAACTTGTAAATCTTGATTTTATTTTGTAAATCTGTAAGAGTGAGTTGAGTGAGTTTTTTTTATATTTGCCTGACATCTGTCTCTTGATGAAATTTTCTTTAACAAAACAAAACATAGGTTTTAAGTTATCCTAGAGCAGTGTTTTTAGATTTTAGATTTTAAAACTGCTATTTACTGTGCTTGTAGATTAAGGTACAGAGATGGTCTTTAGTAGAGTGATGTGCTCTTCCTGTCAGATGCAGGGGATTAGAGAGAATTTCATTGTTCTTGATGATTAGGTCTGCAGAAAGTATATTTGGTTGCAAATCTTTTAGGACTGTGTGTATAGGTTGAAGTGGCTGTTACAGGCACTGAAACATTTATAGGATGTGAAAGGGGGAGTGATGAATGGAGATTTCATTAAAGTAGATACAGTCAGATAGGTTACCTCTAGGAGAGGTAGGCAGGTGGTGCAGGAATCTCGTATGACTATCCCCATCCCAAACAAGTATGCTGTTTTGGAAAATGTCGGGGTTGATGGATTCAGAGGAAGGTAGCATTTACAGCCAAGTTTCAGGTACTGAGACTTGCTCTGCTGGAATGCAGGGTATGTCAGGTTCCAAGCGATCGATGACAGGGGGCTCTCTAATCAGGGGCACAGACAGAAGGATGTCTCTTAAGAAACTGCAGAATATTCTTTAAGGGGAGAGTCACCAGTAGGAGGTTGTTGTACATATTGGAACTAACAACATAGGAAGAGAAAGGGACGAGTTCTGAAGAGAGAATATAGGAAGTTAGGCAGGAGCTTAAAAGTAGCTCCTCAAGAGTAGTAAATTAGGATTACTGCCAGTGCCACGTGTTAGTGAAAGTAGGGATAGGAGGATAGAGCAGATGAATGCTTGGTGAGGAGCTGGTGCAGGTGATTCGCACTTTTGGATCATTGGAATCTTTTCTGGGGCGGAATTGACTTGTTTGGACCTGAATTGAAAGGGTACCAGTACCTTGGCGGAGAGATTTGTTAGTGCTACCTGGGGGCATAGGATCCAAAGAGAAGTCTGAAGCTGATACAGTTGAGAAGAGGAGCAAGTCAATTACTCAAGGCAGACAAGTGCAAGGCAGCAAAAAAGATAAGTTTGATAAATTAAACTGCATTTATTTCAAAGCAAAAGGCTTGACAGGTAAGGCAGATGAACTGAGGGATAGTTGAGAATGTGGGACTGGGATATCATAGCTATCACAGAATCGTAGCTCAAGGATGGGCAGGATAGCTTTATGATCCAATGTAGATGCAATAGGAAGGTTAGAGAGGTGGGGCGGGGTGGGGGGGGTGGTGTGCAAGAGAGGAGGGGTGAGTGGAATTTTGATTAGGGATTACATTATGGCTGTACTTAGGATATTTCTGGGAGTACGTCTAGTGACATCATTTTGGTGGAACTGAGAAATAAGAAAGGCACGATCACCTTGTTGAGATTGTACTACTGACCCCTCAAAGTTAATGGAAAATTGAGAAGCAAATTTGTAAGGAGATCTCTGATATCTGTAAGAAAAATAGGGCTATAATGGTAGGGGATTTTAATTTCCACACGTAGACTGGGACTGCAATAGTGTTAAGGGCTTGGATAGAGAGGAATTTGTTTAGGGTGTGCAAGAAAATATTCTTATTCAGTATGTGGATGAACCGACTATAGAGGGTACAAAACCTGACCATGTCTTGGGAACTAAGGCAGGGGAAGTGACTGAGGTGTCAGTGGGGGAGCACTTTGGGGCCAGTCATCATAATTCTATTAGCTTTAAAACAGTTATGGAAAAGGATAGACCTGATCTAAAAGTAACAGTTCTAAATTGGAGTAAGGCCAATTTTGATGTTATTAGGCAAAAACTTTCAAAAGTTGATTGAGAGCAGATAAAGGCATGGTTGGGAAGTGAGAGTCCTTCAAAAATGAGATAATGAGAGTTCAGAGACAGCATGTTCTTATGAGTGTGAAGGGCAAAGCTGGTAGGTACAGGGAATGCTGGATGACTAGAGAAATTGAGGTGCTGGTCAAGGAAAGGAGGGGAATGGCAGGTATAGACAGCTGGGATTGAGCGAATTCCTTTGTAGTAGGGCAGTAGGAGTATACTTGAGGGAAATCAGGAGGGCAAAAAGGAGACAAGAGATAGCTTTTGCAAAGAGAGTGAAGGAGAATCCAAAGAGACTGTACAAATACATTAAGGGCAAAAGGGTAACAAGTGAGAGAATAGGACCTCTTAAAGATCAAAATGGCTGTCTGTGTAACTGCAGGAGATCCGTGAGATACTAAATCAGTATTTAGTGTCAGTGTTTATTGTAGAAGAGGATGTAGAGGCTAGAGAACTTGGTGAAATGAATAGTGATATCTTGAAAAGTGTCCATATTTGCATACAAAAATTGCTGGACATCTCAAAGTGCATGAAAATGGATAAATCCCTGGGATCTGATCAGATGTATCCCTGAACTTTGTGGGAAGCTAGGGATGTGATTACTGGGCTCCTTGCTGAGATATTTGTATAATTTGGTGATATTGAGTTCAGGAGTTGGGAGGTCATGTTGCAGTTGTACAGGACATTGGTTAGGCCACTGTTGGAATATTGTGTGCAATTCTGATCTCCTTCCTATCAGAAGGATATTGTGAAACTTGAAAGGGTTCAGAAAAGATTTACAAGGATGTTGCCAGGGTTGGAGGATTTGAGCTATTGGGAGAGGTTGAATAAGCTGGGGCTGTTTTCTCTGGAGTGTCGGAGGCTGAGGGGCATGGATAGGATAAATAGACAAAGTCTTTTCCCTGTGGTGGGAAAGTGCAGAACTAGAGGACATTGGTTTAGGGTGAGAAGGAAAAAATATAAAAGAGACCTAAGGGCCAGCTTTTTCACGCGGAGGGTGGTACGTTTATGGAATGAGCTGCCAGAGGAAGTGGTGGAGGCTAGTACAATTGCAATATTTTAAAAGGCACTTGGATGGGTATATGAATAGGAAGGGTTTGGAGGGATATGGTCCAGGTGCTGACAGGGACTAGATTGGGTTGGGATATCTGGTTGGCAACTGAAGTTGAACTGAAGGGTCTGTTTCTGTGCTGTACATCTCTATGACTCTGAGGTGAGGTGCTGGAAGACTGGTCAGTGGCTAATGTACTGCTGTTATTTTAAGAAAGGTGGTAAGGAAAAGCCAGGGAGCTATAGATCAATGAGTCAGTGGTGGGTAAGTTAGAGAGGATTCTGAGGGGCAGGATTACATGTATTTGGAAAGACAAGGACTGATTAGGGATAGTCCACATGGCTTTATGCGTGGTAAATTGTGTCTCATTAACTTGATTGCTTTTAAAGAAGTGACAAAGAAAATTGATGAAGGCAGAGCGGTGGACATTATTTATGTTGACATCAGTAAGGTGTTAGACAAGGTTCCGCATGGTAAGCTGATTAGTATGGGTGGAATCCAGGGGACCTAGCCATTTAGATACAAATTGACTTGAAGATATGAGACAAAGGGTTGTTTTTCAGACTGGAGTCTGAATCACAAGGATCAGTATGTGTCCCCACTGCTTTTTGTCATTTATATAAATTAATTTGTAAGTGAATTTAGGAGGAATAGTTCATAAGTTTGCAGAGGCAAAAATTGGTGGTGTAGTGGACAGTGAAGAAGGTTATCTCAGTACAATGGGACCTTGATCCGATGGGCCAAGGAGTGGCAGATGGAGTTTAGATAAATGTGAGGTGTTTCGTTTTGATGAGGCAAATCAAGGCAGGAGTTATAGTGTTAATGGTAGAGTCCTGGGGAGTGGGCCTAACAAAGAGACCTTGCTGTGCAGATTCATAGTTCCTTGAAGGTGGAGTCACAGACAGGATATGAAAGAAAGCACTGTATGGTACACGAACCTTTGGTTAGAGCATTGAGTATAGGAGTTGGGATATCATTTTACGGCTGTATAGGACATTAATTAGGCCACTTGTGGAATTCTGTGTTGAATTCCCTGCTATAGGAAGGATGTTGTACCACTTGAAAAGGTGCAAAAAGAATTGCAAAGATGTTGCTGAGTTGGAGGGTTTGAGCTATAGGGAGAGGCTGAATAGGATGGAGCTATTTTCCCTGGCGCATCAGAGGCTGAGGGTTGACCTCATAGAGGTTTATAAAATAATGAGGGATAGGGTTAGTAGCCAGGGCAGGAAGCCTAAAACTAGAGGGTAAAGATTTAAGGTGAGAGGGAAAAGGTTTAAAAGGGACCAGAGAAGCAACGTTTTCATGTAGAGAGTAGTGTGTGTGTATGGAATGAGCTGCCAGAGGAAGTGGTGGCGGCTTGTACAATTACAGCATTTAAGACATTTGAATGGATACATGAATAGGAAGGTTTAGAGGGATATGGGCCAAATATTGACAAATGGATTAATTTAGAATATCTGGTTGGCATGAATGAGTTGGACTGAAGGGTCAGTTTCCAAGCTGTAGCTTCCAAACAGAATGTGCAAACTTCACACAGACAGTGACCCAAAGCTGGTATCGAATCTGTGTCCCTGGCACTGTAAAGACAGCATTAATTTATCAAACCAATTATGGCCTTGTAAATCTTCTCCAAAAAAATTAATGAAGTGTTAAGTGAAATTAACATTTGTGCCACCCAGCGGGACCTATGTACCAAATAGAGTGCTCATTTGACTCAAGACCTCTTCACAGTCTTCTTCAGACATGGATGCAAGAACCCAACAGCTGGGGAAAGGTGAGAATTGCTGCCCTTTACCTTGTGACAACATTTGACGATGTATAGCAGCAAGAAGACTTGCCAAATCTGTTGTCAGTGAGGCCATAGAGAAAATGCCATAGTGATTAAAGATGTATGTGAAGTGAAGGAACATGATTACGATGGTTGAAATCACTGCAAAAGGTCCTTGGCTCAGCAAACTTCTGCAGCCATAATGTGTGTTTTCTTGCAGTTCCATATTGATTAACTTCTCAGATAATTAGACAACCATTACTGAGCTTAATTAAAGATTAAAATCCACATGTACTATTTGGGCTGAGCTAACTTGTTTCTGTTTGTAAAGTTTTGATGTCTTCAAAGTTTTGATGTACTCTGTGGCTGGGACATATGAACTATCATAGACCAAGTGTTGAACCAATGACCTTGCATGCTTGTGAACTTGAGTAACTAAGTAAACTTGTTGGCAAACTAGGGAAGGGAAAAATTTGTGTTTATAAGGAGATTCTTCTGTTTGAATTGGTTCAGATTAGGACTAGTAAAGTGTCAATACTCTAAATGTAGGAAATGGTTCAATGTCTGAACATTGGCGGCATCAGGATTTTTTAAGAATTCTTAAGAATCTGAAAGCAGTCATTGAAAAATTGTGTTCTTGGAAAATGATGTTCAGCAATGCTGAAAATTAATGATTCAATTCATAAGATGGGATTCAAGTTTCTTGATGACACAATACATTTGACAATGGGGTGTTCACAAGTGTACTGCACAGCATTGGCAACGCTGTCATTCCAGTCTCTGTTACTTCTACTTAGGATAGTTTCAACAGCGAGAAAATCATATTTCTGTCCATTTAAGATAAATTGTAAATTTTAAGAATGCTTGAAACATGCAGCATTCTTGTTGTAAGTATCTAGATTATTTGGGCTTGCATGTGTTAAAATCAGCTAATAGTGCGAGGCAATGATAAGCATTTTAAAAGTTCTGGTACTTGTGGCAAACTTCAAGAAGATAGCCAAGACTGTAGATGACTAGCAATATGCAGTTCCAATCTCCTTGGCCCACCTATCATCCAAGTGAAAGCCCTAAGTGTTATATTGGAAATATTGTTAATTGCACATCAATTCTTTAATTTGAATTTTCTGCAATTTTAATTATAATTATACATGAAATACCTTTGCAGTTCACTTACATTGCTATGTTAAAACAAAAATGGATTCAAGAGAACAGGTAGTATCACGGATATGAATGAATCATGAACTGTAATTTAGTGATAAACTGTAATTTGGTAATATGATAAACACATTTTTTAAAGAAAACTGTGGAGTTAAACGTTATTTAATTCTATTTGGGTCAATTTTTCTTTTGCCAGCACTTCTGACTCTAGCCATGAGTTGTGTAATTGCATTCATTATATTCTGTTAAAGGATTTATTAATATTGAAAACCACCAAGTTATAAAACGATTGAAATAAAATGACCTTTGTCCCATTTGTAGATTGTTGATTTTAAATTGCAGTCTTATTTCAGTCATCTTCGCAATACTACTTTTTCTGTCATGTGCAAGTAACATTTGTAAGATTTTACTATTATTTAATGGTTTTTCACCTTTTACTTAAATAATTAATTTCTGATTGCTTCCATGTCCTTTGTCCTGCATCTTTGTAGCAGTTGGTTGACAGTCTCCCTATAATACAATGGTTTTGTGTTCAATTGAAGGCTACTGTCAGTTAGTCTGTTTCAGTATTACTGTCTGGGAAGCTCCAGAGCAATTAATGAAAGACGTTGTGTTTGAAGAAAATATTCCCAGTGTTGAACCCATTGCACAGTAGCAGCTGTTCCTTCAGCAAGAATGGCTCTATGCATCAGTAGTAAACCAAAGATGTATTGCATGATATATTAATATCTATTGGACCATCACATTGTCCGAGGCAAGATCTGCCTGAAGCTGAAGACAGTAGTCATAAATGAGCAAATGTTTGCAAAGGGCAAGGGCAAGGACTAGTCATCCTGTTTCTAGTTGGCCCTTTCTGACAGTTAAAATTTCTTATGAAAATAGGCAACTTCAAAGAACAGTCTTTTGAAATTTTCAGAAGAGTGCAAAAGTTGCCATTGGGTAGAGGATTGGAACCACCATAGAATGCTGAATCTCAAACCGAAGTTGTTTGAAAAACTGAGCAGGTGTGCAGTATCTTTGGAGAGAAAGAGCTGAAAATGTGTTGCTGGAAAAGCACAGCAGGTCAGGCAGCATCCAAGGAACAGGAGAATCAACGTTTCTTCTCTTTGGAGAGAAAACAGAGTTAACGATTTGGGTGCAGTGACACTTCTTCAAAATATCTCTCCACAGTGCTGGATGACTTGCTGACATTTTCCAGTAATTTCGGTTTGTGCATTGGATTTCCAGCATCTGCATTTCTTTGTTTATTTTTGGTTTGCTATAGAACGATGCATCACCAACCCAACATGAAAGTTGATTGATGAAGAGAAAGCTAGCAAAGAGCAAGAAAGACTAGGGGAGGAACTTTGAATGAAGACCATGAAAAGTACAGAAGTGTGAACAAAGCTTTGAAGGAGAGCTGCAGGAGAGATAAACAATGATGGATTGAGTTAAAAGGCATGGAGGCATGAGACAGCAAATTGGAACAGCTGCACAGAATTGCTGGTGCCAAAAGCAATACCAATGTAGCAGTCCAGGATAAGGATGGCAGGATTTAATTTTCGGGTAAAGCGGATAGAACATTTCTGGGACATTGTCAATGAGCCCAAAATCAATTCTCCATTTGAGTTCGATGGCAGAATCATACTTTAGCAGCTGGAAATCACTTGGGAGAAGTTGGCAGGTTAGAGTTCCAAAGACCAATCAAGAGCCTGAAGAGCAGTGCGGCACCTGGGATTGATGAGATTCCAGCAGGGAAGTAGATACTTGGTAAAAGCACTGTTACTGCAGAGATCATGGAATTGATTAGCAACATCTGGACTGCAGGAAGACATTTTGGATGACTGGAGGCAAGCTATGATCCTCAACCTGTGAAAGAAAGGGACATTCCACAACTATTACAACTGGAGAGGTATAGTGCTGCTGTTGTACATGGCAAGGTGTTTAAAGGTGTTCAGCATGATACTGCTCAAATGATTTGGTAGTAACGTAAAACCAGGTTATAGTCAAACAGGTTTATTTGAAATTGCAAGCGTTCAGAGCACTGCTGCTTTGTCAGGTGAAGTTTGTGATTTCAAAATAAACTTGTTGCACTATAACCTGAATTTGACTTCTGAATTTGTCCTGCCCAGTCCAGCAATGGCACCTCCATACCTCAACGTAAAAATAGACAGTTCCCTTTTGTGAAGAACAGTCATGTTTCTGGATTGGAGGTCATACTGCAAGTAGATCCTTGCAACCAGGGACATTAGAGAGCTCAGCCTGGAAAATCAGTCTTCAACTTCATTGATCTCCGGAAGGCTTTTGATACATTAGTCAGCAATCATTGTAGTATATCACAAGATGGTATGGCATCACTCAGTATATGCTAACATCTTCAAAGCCTTATAGTGCATCTTTAGTGCTGCATCAACACTAGACCTAGGACCCATAGGCACAGCCTTAGAATTAGAGGGGGTCAATTTAGAATGGAAATGAGGAGGCATTTCTTCAGCCAGAGTGTGGTGGGCCTGTGGAATTCATTGCCACAGAGTACATTGGAGGCCGGGACATTAAATATCTTCAAGGCAAAGATTGATAAACTCTTGATCTCGTAAGGAATTAAAGGCTACAGGAAACTGCGGGTAAGTGGAGTTGAAATGCCCATCAACCATGATTGAATGGCGGAGTGGACTTGATGGGCCAAATGGCCTTCCTTCCACTCCTATGTTTTATGGTCTTCTGATCTTATGGACTAGACTTCTTGCAGATCATCACAGAAGTGCATCAAGGTTGCATACTCTTTCATTCCTTTTCCTCTTGGTTGTTGATTTTGTAATGGGGAACGTAATTATGGATGCAGACGATAGTATCCACAATATTTGTAGCGAGCTGAGGAACTGTGCATGCTCCAAGACACTGCAACCAGTCTTGAACTCATTGGCAACAAGATTGGTTTGTGTGTTAGCCATGATAAAAACAAAAACACTGACAATAAGGCCCTCTTATCACTTGTAGGCAATCAAACAATACGGATGTCAACCACTTCACTATCTTAAAAGTAACTTCTCCAGGGAGGATGATGCAGCAATCAATGTGCACACAAGAATGAACTAAGCAAAATCGGCCTTCCAGTAGTTCCACGTAATCTGAGCATCCAATGCTATCAACATGGCTGTGAATCTGTGACTCTACATGTTCATATTAGGATGAACTGCAACTTATATCAGTGAGACATGGAAGAGAACAGCAAAAATGTTGTGCAAATTGGTAATCTTTCTACAGGCTGCCTGTGTAAAATCCTGAAATCACATGGAGAGACAGTATTGCCAAGCAGGAGCTGCTACAGAAAGGCACCTGTGAGCTAACTGAGATTGGCAAGATACAAGTTTGCCTTTCTGGATGATATCCCATCAGAGTGACAGTAGACTGAACACCACCAAATAGAAAAAGAAGACTGGGCCATCCAAAAAGATTTGATTAAGTATTTTTAGGGAGGAACTTTAAAACATGATGTGACCTGGGCGGAAGCACAAGAGATTGCAATGGACCAATCCTAGTGGTGGAATCTTGTCGCCTCTAGTTCCTCTCGTCTGGTCTAGGGCTAAATCTCACTAAGTCTAAGACTACTTTTCATTCTGGGAATTGCCAGTCCAATCTGTAATTTTTCCCTGTTTATCCTGAACTCCTCTCATCTTATTGGCAATGCTTAAAACTTGGCAGATTGTTTTTCTTTCAGTTTCGGTCAGTGATGTGGTGAGTTGAACCTACTTTCATAACCTATGTGCACCAAACACTGTGCCAATGGTAATAAAAACAAAACTTGCCAGAAAAACTCAGCAGGTCTGGCAGCATCTGTGGAGAGAAACCAGAGTTAGCGTTTCGGGTCTGAAGAAGAGTCACTGGACCTGAAACAGTAACTCTGGTTTCTCTCCACAGATGTTGCCAGGCCTGCAGATTTTTCCAGCAATTTCTGTTTTTGTTTATTTATAGCATTCATAGTTCTCTTGGTTTTCAATCAATTAGTGGTAACAGTTGCTTTAAGTGGGCAGGAAAATGAGAGAACATCAGTTATCACATCATAATACAAAACTGACTGCAAGAAATCACTAGCAGTTTTACCGGGACTTCTGATTATTATTATTAAATTTTAGCTTTTTTAAGTACACATTTGTTGAATTTACTGATGTATTTCTGTTGGAGAAAAATAAGAGTAAGGGTTAATAGCAGGAAGAGGAAATATGGACTAATTTTAGCACCGGTCCTGGGAAGTATGGGAACAATTGCTTTCAGCTTGATGATTGATCTCAAGAATACACTTAATTTCTTAATAAACCAATCTCACTCTGACCTAAGAACTTAGTTGGGTGAGGCTGGACAACATTAATCATGCGTTTCCTATCCACATATTTCAACAGAAAGAGGAAGAGTTTGTTCAGCTGTAACATAACTATTGAGAAAAGATTTCACTGTCAATATCTTACAACATAACTGGCTATTGCAGAGGATATTTGGGCGCTGTTTAAACTCTGAATTAAAACATTGTTATTCACGCTGTGAAACAGAAATATTGAAGAGGTTTGGTGATGAGAGACTATTTGACACATTGCACTTCATGATTGAGACATGCGTTTGAATGTAACCACTATCAATATGCAGATTCTTGACAGGTGAAAGTTGAAACATGAGAATATTCTCTCTACTGATAAATGATGTAAAATGCAACATTAGTAAATTGTTAACGAAGCATTTGTTTTGAATGTTGGTAACATTCAAAATAAAATCTTTCCCTGTCTAAGCTAGCTGTTCTCCATGAAATTAGTTTTGACAGTCTCATGGGTTGGTATAAATTGCCAATCTTTAATTAAGAGCAGGATGCGTGGGAAATGGAAGATACAAAATGAAGACAGTCGTCAAGGATCATATCACATGAGTGGGTTGACCTGATGAGTAATTGAGAGTTATAACTGCCATTTGTGAGATTAAAATGGTTCCTGAAAAGTCGCCTAAAACATATGAAAAGTTAGTTCCTATGATATCAGTTAAATCTTAAAAATGTAAGTACTTCTTTAGTCTTACTACTCCTCCCCAACCATTTTATTTTATTTTTGCTGAGTACTTATCTTCATAAAGTACCTGAACAAGATCAGATACACTGCAGTATTAAATTGGTCATGGGATTGAATCTCTGGTGTGATTCTTTTTGTCACTCTAGTTGAGGAGTAGCAATTCTGTCATTGTTCATCATGTGAGGCATAAACATTGCTTTACAATTTACAGTCTGACTAGTTTCTTCAAGGACTGCACATCTTGTGGATATATGAAGTTGAATTTTCTGATTGGTATTGATGTAGCAGACAGTTATATTTTAGTTGCAACAAATAAGCTGTACTTATTGTACCATATTTTTCTGTTCCATAGCCATGGTCATCATTGCTCAGGAACTGGAACTCATTAGCTGTTACTCATCCGGGATACATGGCCTTCTTAACCTATGATGAGGTAAAAGCAAGACTCCAGAAATTCATCCACAAACCTGGGAGGTAAGGAAATTAAGAGCTGCAATGTCACTATGGGGATGTGTTGAATAGAAAGAAGGCATCAGAGATTTTTGCATCATGACTTAATAAACAAATCATTTTTTCTTTGGCAAATTTCTGGTTTCTGTAATTGAATGGGAGATCTTGTAAATGAGGAGGAAAGAAAAATATTTCCTTAAATCTACTTTGAGTGATGGGGTGGAATTATTTGATGTGGGATGGATTGTAGGATCCTGCATGGTGAATTTTTCATCTTGGCTATTGTTAATTGAAAACATTCAAAAATACCAGAAGGAGAACATTCAACTCATGATGTCAGATAGCTGTAATTGAATCTCCCTCCACATCACTCTTGGTGCTTTCAAGATCCTTCCTACACTTATAAAATGCTTCACTTCGCAATTTCTTTTTGCCAGTCACCTTAAATCAGTGTCCTACGCTTCCTGACCATTCTGCCAAAGGGAATGTTTTCTCCCCATCTATTCTTTCTAGACTCCTCGGTATTTTGACATGGTTTGCTTAACTCATCTCAGCTTTTTCTCCTTCAAGAACATCAACCCTATCCATGGAATTGAAATCTCTGTTTTGGAACAATTCTCATTAACCTTGACTGCACTTTTTTGAAAGGCTTCACATCCTTCTTAAAATGTGTCTAGAATTAATCACAATGTTCCAAGTGAGACAATTACTGTTTCAAAAAGGTTCACCATAACTTGGTTGCCTTTGTACCAGGTACTTGTACATAAAAATCTTAATATGTCAACCGTCTTCTCAATCGGCTCTGCTATCTTCAATAATTTGTACAAATTCGCCCAGGTTTTTCTGTTCCTTTGCACCTTTTAGAGTTGTACTCTGTGTATTTTATACTTTGCTCTGGTTTCTTCCCATTGTCCAGAGATGTGTGGGTTACATGGATTAGCCATGCTGAAATTGCCTGTAGTGTTCAGGGATGTGCAGCTAGGTGGGTTAGCCATGGTAAACGTGGAATTGTGGGATATGGTTAGGGTGTGGGTCTGGGTGGAATGTTCTTCAGAGGATTGGTATAGACTCGATGGGCCAAATGGCCTCCTGAACTATAGGGGTTCTAGATTCAATAATTATACAGCCTTTCTTTATACTTCTCACCAAAATGTATTATTTTGCAAATCTCTACAATAAAGTTACTCTGTTATGTTTCTGCGAATTCCACCAGCCATTAGATTTCTTCTTGAAGTTTATCACTATTGTCTTTATGGTTATGATTTGGAGGTGCCGGTGTTGGACTGGGGTGGCCAAAGTTAAAAAAAATCTATAGTCCAATAGGTTTATTTGGTATTCCCAAGTTTAGATCACATTAAAATCTTTCAAGAAAAGCAGTGGTCCTGTGCTGATCGCAGGGAAGATCACTAGACATATTGTCTTGCATTCCAAATAAAACATCTATGCACTTTTACTGTTTCTTGGCACTCAGCCAACCTTGTGTTCATGCCATGATTTTCCCTATTATTCTCGTGACTTCAAATCTATATGGTGTGACACTTTATGAAATGCCTTCTGCAAGTTCATATATACCACATCAAGCACATAACCCTCATCAATCCTCTCTGTTACGTCCACAAAATCTCATCAGTTAGTTAAACATTATTTCCTTGAGGCATTTCCATATTGACTTTTCTTTAAAAATTGGCAGTTGGCCAAGCGGCTGTTAATTTTTTCCTGGCTTATTGTTTCTAAAAGCTTTCCCACAACTGAGCTTAAACTGATTGACCTTGCTCGATCACCAGCAGAACAAATGCGACCATCAAAATGTGCTGTAGCAATTCACCAAGACCTTTGCAAATCTGAAGGACAAAGGTTACAGGCCCATGATGAAACCATCAAACTCCTCTCCAAGTTACACGTCAATCCTGATTTGGAAATATATTGCTGTACCTTCGTCACTGAGGGATCAAAATCTTGGAACTCCCTATGAAACGGCAATGTGAGATTATTTTCACCAAGCAGTCTGTAGCAGTTTACGAAGGTTTCAACACCACGTTTCAATGCATTTCGGCTTGGACAATAAACCTCATCTTTCCAGGATATCCTGTGAATATTAAAAAACTTTAGTCAAATGTGATTTTTCTGCATCTAATGTGAATTACCTAATAAATAGATTACTCAATAATTGATTGCATGAAACACTTGGCCATTTAGATTTTAAAGAGCCCTGATGCTGTTTTAATAATGGATGCTGGAATTCTAATAACATTAGGAATGGAAAGTAATAACATTATTATTTGCATTTGCTAGAATTGATTATGGTGGACACAGTCAATATATTTGTTACTTTTAGTGACTATCCCAGTAAATCCATTGCAGAGGTCAGAAAAATTCCCAAACGTGAGGGAAGAGGAAGCAAATCTTTTGAACAATTGTGTGAAAAGTTGACATTTAGTTTATTACTTATACTTATCCCATATAAGCCAAATAAACTTTAGAAAGGCCTTCACAGAGGGGTATATATCACCTATCAGCTTATCTTTTGGTCAGAAATGGGTAATTCTTGCTTGCTCAACATCTTCGTTGTGAAGCAGTTGTTGTATAAAACCAGGATCATTCCAAAACATCCCAATTGCTACTTCTATCCAGACAATGAAACAGTAGCAACGTTAAGTTAATGATTAATGTCAGTTTTGTTTCATTCACTAGCGAGACTATCAGGCAGTGATGTTTTGGTTATGGAGTAATGCTTTTGTTGGTGTGTTGCTTCTGTTCTTTTATTGCAGTGCCTTATTTTGCGATGGAGATGTGCTGATAGTGAATTCATCTTGTAGGAAATCCTTCACACATTTTACTGAATTAAAATGTTTATTTTTGCTATTACTTTGGGAAAGGTTTTTTCAAGAGGTTGATGCATGATAGGCTAAATTCCCCACAGGCAGCAATTACAGAACTAAACTGGTACAAATCTATATGAGAGTAGTTTATGCTTTATTTCACTCTTTTAAGATGTGCTAGTGCAATGCAAGGGTTGGTACTAATCTGCAGATACCCTCAAAGAACCTATCCTGTCCACAATCCCAAATATTTCATGGCAATAAAATGATCACGACTCAGTAGATCACCATGTATAGATGTACCATCAGCAAGATGCTCTGTCGTGGCTTCAATTAGAAGAGATACAACTACCTGAAAGTTTCTCTCCAAGGTGCACACTATCCTAACTTGATCTACCATTCTTTCCCTGTCCCTGGAAACTCCGTTCCCAGTAGAGTGAACTGTGGAGTTTCAAGAGTTTCATCACCACCTCAAAATTAATTATGAATAGGCAATAGATATTGGTTACAGGGACACAAACACCTCAGGAATGAATTAAAAGAAAAAAAAGTGAACTTTCAAATCTAACCTACCAAAACATCTGTAGTTGTGTTATAATTCATCAAATGTAACTTCAATTCTTTTGTTTTCAGCTACATATTCCGATTGAGCTGTACCAGGCTTGGCCAGTGGGCAATTGGCTATGTCACAGCAGATGGCAACATTCTTCAAACAATCCCCCATAACAAACCCCTCTTTCAGGCTCTGATTGATGGATTCCGTGAAGGATTGTGAGTTCACAAGTGTTCCTTCATGCTGTAATGTTACAGATATAATACTCTAATATAACGTTAACTTTGCTTTCAATTGTTTTAAAAGTTCTCCTTAAAATGTTGAAACTGTTTAAATATCTCTTGACTTAGGAATTATGGTTTTTGTGTTTGACTGTTCATTATGATGTTGTGAAAAGCAATCAAATGTGGCCACTTTCAACTTTTGTTAAATGAAATTTGAATATTGTGACTAATTACTGGAAAGAACCTGAAATATGATCTTGTATTTGTTTACATGGTTTAAAAACAAACTGTTGGAGAAATTCAGCAGGTCTGATAGCATTTTATGGAGATGGAAGCAGCGTTAACATTTCAACTTCAGTTTGACTCTTCAGAACTGAAAGAGGCTGGAATATGATATTTTATGCACTGTTGCTGGGGAGGAAGAGTGAGTGGAACAGATTGTGAGGGTACCCAGAGCAAAAGATAAAGGGATCTTCCAGTTGCTTGCCATTTTAATTGACCACCTTGGTCTATGCTAACATTTCCTCCTGGGCCTGCTGCAGTATTCCAATGAAGCTCAATACACACTGGAGGGCCAGCACCTCATTTCCTATTAGGCTGAATGGCTTACTCCTGTTTTTATATCTCAGAACTCCAAACCATGGTCTCTGCCTTCCATTATTCTTGCATTCCTTCACTGCCCGTCTAGCCATGTCTTGTGTGTGTCTTTTTTTTTAAGATTCCCTGCAGTATGCAAATAGGCCATTTGGCCCCACAAGTCCACACTGACCCTCTGAAGAGTAACCCACCCAGACCCATTTCTTTACATTTACCCCCTGACTAATGCACCTAACATTATGGGCAATTTAGCATGGCCAATTCACCTTGCCTGCACATCTTTTGTATTGTGGGAGGAAACTGGAGCACCCAGTGGAAACCCAAGCAGACACAGGGAGAATGTGCAAACTCCACTCAAACAGTCGCCTGAGGCTGGAATCGAACCTGGGTCCCTGGTGCTGTGAGGCAGCAGTTCTAGCCACTGAGCCACCGTACCGCCCTCATTTTGTCTTAGCAGAGCTAACCCATTTTCTTCTTTCAAACCTATCATTTGTATCATTTACCCATTTTACATCTCTCTCTCTCTCTCTCTCACACTCACACTCACACACACATGCGCGCGCGCGCGCACACACTCTTTCACACTCTCACTCACTTTCTCTCTCTCTCACACACACACACACACACACACACACACACACACACACACACACACACACACACTCTCACACTCTGTCTCATGCTTGGACTCTCGTACCCGTTCGCGCGCTCTCGCTCGCTCGCTCTCTTTCTTTCTCTCTCTTGCATTTGTTCACACACTCTTTCACACTCTCTCACACACGCTCTCTCTTGCTCTCGTTCGTTCGCTCACTCTCGCTCTCTCACCCTCATTCTGGCACTCTCGCATACCGCCTGTGTTTCTACACCCTCCGGCTTGCACTCTTTCTCTCTCTGTTACACTCTGCTTTCTCTCTCGCAGCAGGATCTTGGTCTGAGAAATTGGTCTGAGAAATGACAAATGGAGTTTCATATAGATAAGTGTGAGGTATTGCATTTTGGAAAGTTAATTCAAGGTAGGAATTTCATGGTGAATGATAGTTCCTTAAGCACTGTAGAACATAGAACAATACAGCACAGAACAGGCCCTTCGGCCCACGATGTTGTGCCGAACATTTGTCCACTGTAGTGGAACAGAGGGAACTTGGAGTTCAGGTTCACAGTTCTTTCAAAGTGGAGTCACAGGTAGACAAGGCAGTGAAGAAGGCTTTTGGCACACTGACCTTCATCATTCAGGGCATTGAGTGTAGAAGTTGGGAAGTTATTTTGCAGTAACCCAGGATGTTCATGAGGCTGCACTGGGAGTATTGTGTTCAGTTTTGGTCACCTTGTTGTAGGAATGGTTATGAAGGTGAAGGCATGTAGTGTACTTTTAAGCGAGAGTGAAAGCTGTTTCACACTGAGAACTTGCAGGCCCCTGTCATGTAACTGACTAGTAGTCTCAGAATGTATTAGAAAATTGAAAATATATAACATTTGGCTCTGAAACAAATACCTGAGTTTTGGTTGCTGTTTTGACAATCATTTGAATTGAGCCATTCAGTTTAAATTATCCCTTTGGATACTAAAAAACAATTTATTTTAAATGTATTGCTTTGCCAACATTGAACCAATTAGGCAATCCGATGTTGGGGGTATAAAGAAACAGACATTTTGACAGTTAGGGAGTGAGAGTAACTGCCAGCAAGCACTTTCTATTCCATATTAAACAACTTTGCAGCAAAAGACCGAAAACAATCCAGAGAGATCTTGAGCCAGAAGGAGACAGACACCGACAACAGCCGCCACGTGGTCTTGAAATTAAGTTGATGTAACTTTAATGCGGGCTTTTATTGGAACAGTATATTGTTGTAGAGTTGAAGGCAGATAATAAACATTTAAAAGAAAGGAAGCTTACAGTTGTAAATAGTTGTTGTTTAATGTTCATTTTTAGAGTTAAAGAATAAATTGATACTTTTTCTTTAAATAGTGAAAGTTGGGAGTTCTCTGCCATTCAAGCTTTAACAGATTACAGTGTATGGTGAGCTTTTCTGTATGTTTGGTTTAAATAGCAGAAGAGTTCACTGCCGTGTCATTACATAAGGATGTTATTAACTGGAAAGAGTGCAGAAGAAATTTCCAACAATGTTGCCTGTACTCAATGGTCAGAGTTATAGAGAGAGGTTAGACAAGCTAGGACTTTTTTCTTTACAGTATAGGATACTGAGAGGGTGACCTTATAGAGATGTACAGGATCATGAGAGCCATGGATAGAGTGAATGCAGTCAGTCCTTTTTCCAGGGCAGGGGAATCAAGGAATAGGGGGCATCAGTTTCAGCTTAGAGGAAAAAGGGTTACTGTCTCGCTCTCCTTCTCCCTCGCTCTCCTTCTCCCTCGCTCTCCTCCCTCGCTCTCCTTCTCCCTCGCTCTCCTTCTCCCTCGCTCTCCTTCTCCCTCGCTCTCCTTCTCCCTCGCTCTCCTTCTCCCTCGCTTTCCTTCTCCCTTGCTTTCCTTCTCCCTCGCTCTCCTTCTCCCTCGCTCTCCTGACCATTAGCACTACTTTTGGTTTTTGAATTAGACACCTCAGGATTTGTTCTGTTTGCTCCTCCTCTCCCTCTGTCCACACCATTTTAAAAAAATACATCACTTTCCACTCCATTTCAATTCTGAAGAAGTCATATCAGACTTGAAACGTTAACAGTTTCTCTGTGCACAGATGCTGATGGACCTGCTAAGTTTCTCTGGGATTATTTTTATTTCAGATTTTCAGCATCTGATTTATTTTTAAATGTTGATCTTTTTTGTGGTTTGCTCACAGTTTCTATTTCAATCCATTGAAATCTGAAAAAAACAGATAATTGGATGCTCCCATGTTGAGCATATTTTGTTTTTATTCTTCCATTTTACATTTCAAGGTTTGGGTATTCTTGACTAACTCTTCGGCCTGCAGGAATGGAAATCCCAGATTCATTTGTGGCCACATGAAACTTGTAATACTGGGCTAGCAATTAAAGGACCCAGCTTAAACAAATGCAATAAGTGAATAAATATTAGTATACACTGTATTGTCTGAATTCATGAAGTAATGAAGAGAAATGCCACCCTATTTTATTATCTTATTTAATTAGTCAATACACCTCAACACTTCTTAGCCTATTCCATATCATTGAACTGACAGTATTGGTTTCAGTTGCAAATTATCTGCAAATTGGGCTTTTGTGCAGTTTCTTCAGTTCTGAAAGAAGTGGTTTTGAAAAATTGCTATGTGGCAAATCATCTAAAAATAATATAATTTGGAACCCAATCTCCATCCCTTTTACTTAAACTGTCAAAAGACAGCAACTTAATGGAAAACCAAACTCTATATTAATGGACAAAAATTCATCATATATAATTTTTGATTCAGTCCTTTGTAGGGAACGATATGCCTCACCCTAAACAGGCAGAAATGTGAACTTGGAAATTTTAGGACCACTTTGAAAACTATCACGAAGTGTGGCCTAAGAGATCCAACTATTTTCCCAATCTGAAATCTCAAAACGCTATATGGTCTTAAAAAAAATCCAAAACATCATAATCTGTTGTTGCAATTACTGTTCAAAAGATTAAAACACAGGAGGTATTCATAATTCAATGTTGTTGTTAGATTGGAGGGTTTTCCTCTACTACACTGAATTTTCCATGGTTTGAATTCCCTGTCATGCTACTTCCATTATTTGAACTCATGACTGTTTATGTCAATAATAATTTAAACTTAGTTCTAAGGCTTGAAAACTTATTACTGTCTCTGAAAGGCAATCGTTCACATGTAAACCCGTCAATTAATGTCATTATATTTTGAACTGGGAGCAGAGGTGAGTCTGATCCTGTTTCTATGCATGTAGGAGAAAATCCAAAGTAATGAAAGGCTGTTTAGCCTATTAATCAGCCTCAATCCCAAGTGCATGTATGAATAATCTATCACTGATTTATCACCCATGACAGCTGTTAAGACCCTATTTTAAAGAAACCTAATTTCCTCCCGGATCATTTCTTGAGGGAATATTTGATAATAGCATTGCTGTCATCCATCTCTTGATTTAGTCCAGTTTGTTTTTTTTTAAAGAATGCAATTGACCCTCAGTTTCATTTTCTATGCTGGATATGGCAGTTATTCTGTGGAGAGAGATTGTATTTTTATTTGCTTTTTATCTCACAGAAGACTGCTACATTTTGTAATTGTTACTTTCATGTTATCTATAAACATAACACCAGTTTTCAGTCACCTCTTACTTATAAAGTAAATGATTGTCTTTCACAAATTAGGTGTCTGAAACCTTGACCATTCTAATTATTTCTGTGAACCCATTCAGATGCACCAATGCTCTATTTAAGATTGGGTGACTTAAGTTTTGCATAACCATTATCTTTGTGTCATATAATGCAAATAAAATTTGATCTTGTCAGTAGTCTTATGCCCTCCAGATGATAGCATTAGATGATTAAAATAAACATTTTAGACATAAAGTTAAAATTACACTTCAACAACAATTCTGCTCATCCCACCTTCTGGTTTGGTGCATCCCACTAAAGGAAGGATAGAAAAAAGAATGAATATGCGTTAAGAGTCTCCAAGATTCGTACAAGTGTTGCTATCATATAAATTGGTATTGTATGTGTTTCTGTGGCATCTGGTAAAAGATTTAATTTCCTTGGTTATATTTTCTTCTAGTTACCTGTTTCCTGATGGACGTAGTCAAAATCCAGACCTGAATGGCTTGTGTGAGCCTACACCACATGACCACATTAAAGTGACGCAGGTAGAATTCTGACATATTTGCTTCTGCTCTTTGCGGAACTCAATAGTACTGTCAATGAAATTACACTGATTTTTGCCATATAATTTTTACTTTTAGTTCACCTATAAGTTCCACTCAACATTTATGGCAGACCTTCATTGTAAATGCTTCAGCCCAACTTCCACTCTGATGTTCACAGACTTTACAGACCTTTGAACTGATTTACTGGTTATGGGATTGTTGTTTCTACCTATAGCATGCTGCTTCTGTTGTATGTTCTGGTTTCACCAAGTTGGTAGCTCATTTGTTAAATATGCTGCTGCTGGTATCATTTCCAATGTTCCTCGTTGAATCCTATTCCCTGGCATATTGATAGAGTGAAGGATATTATTGGCCATTGTGGTTGAATACAGTTCTGCTGCTGATGGTACATAGCACTTCATTGATGCTTGGCTAAATCTGGTCTGAGTATAGTCCATTTAGCTTGGTGGTGGGTGCCACAAAGCATAATGAAGGATTCACTGTGCCCATTTCAAGGATTGGTTGTGTTAATTCCTACGATAATATTATGGGCAGATGCACTTACAACAGATTGATTGTTGAGTCTGAGGTCAAGTGGGTTTTTCTCCCCTATTCTCTGGCAGGTGGAACCAGATGGGTTGGGATATCTGGTCAGCATGGACAAGTTGGACCGAAGGGTCTGTTTCTGTGCTGTACATCTCTATGACTATGACGAGAGAACCCATGTCTGTTGCTTTTTCATTTTACCAATTCAATAAGTTATTTGCCCTGTGTGTATGTGTTATTGCTGTGCTCAACAGTGCTGGAAAAGGCACTGAGAGAAGATAATCAATTAATAATGAGTTTTTAAACATAACATAAAAACTAGAAGTAGGAATCGTCAATTCAGCATCACAATCCTTCCCTGCCATTTAGTTCTATAATGGCTGATCTCATCTCAGCCTAAACTCCACTTTGTGCCTGCTCTTCATAATCCTTTAACCCATTAAAATCTTATTTTTGTTTATTTTTGAGGAAAAACATTCAGGCTATTGAGGGAGCGCAGCGTAGGTTCACAAGGTCAAATCCTGGAATGGCGGGGTTACCTTACACTGAAAGACTGGAGCGACTGGGCTTGTTTACCCTTGAGTTTAGAAGACTGAGAGGGGATATGATTGAGACATATAAGATTATTAAAGGATTGGACACTCTGGAGGCAGGAAACATGTTTCCGCTGATGGGTGAGTGCCGAACCAGAGGACACAGCTTAAAAATACGGGGTAGACCATTTAGGACAGAGACGAAGAGAAACTTCTTCACCCAGAGAGTGGTGGCTGTGTGGAATGCTCTGCCCCAGGGGGCAGTGGAGGCCCAGTCTCTGGATTCATTTAAGAAAGAGTTGGGTAGAGCTCTCAAGGATTGTGGAATCAAGGGTTATGGAGATAAGGCAGGAACAGGATACTGATTAAGGATGATCAGCCATGATCATATTGAATGGTGGTGCAGGCTTGAAGGGCAGAATGGCCTACTCCTGCACCAATTGTCTATTGGCTATACTGTCTATTTTTATAAATATATACTTGTCTGTCCCCACTGTCACTCCAGACACCAGGCATACCGAAGATTTTGCAAATGCACATGAGGTGCTGAAGGAGATAAAAGTTCTACAATGATAGCTAATTTAAGGCCCCACATTATTTCTGGAAGTGACTTAATCAGTCCTGACTGCACTTTCCAGGTGATCTGACATGCACAGCCTGTATACTTGCTGGAGCCTTGAACTGAATTTTCTTTCCCTTCTTCCTCCTCTCAACACTGCCTTTTTATTTTGTGTGCACCACTGCTAAAATATTCATCAACTTGAAGATGAATGCTTCTGATGTTTTCATTTCTGGATATATTTCCTTCACTTTTTGTTACTTCAACCAACTCAAAACTCTGTATTCTGGTTAGAGTCTCTAACACACATTATTACGGTTTTTAAACAGTTTCATTCACTCCTTGTGCTCAAGATTTGGATTTTTATAACATTTTTCAGCTCACTTCATTTTATTTCAGTCATGTGTTCCAGACCGTATTTGTCCAATCCAGATTAATGTGTAATAAGTAAAGCTTGATCATTCTGGCATCAGGCGTTTAATTCTGGAACAAAGTTCATGAAACATTTTACTTTGGTATCTCTTCTAAATAATCTATCATCTTAGATGTAGCATCATTGACTCTTGCCTCTTTAATTTCCTATCCTTCATGAAGACTTTTATAAAAGTTTGTTATTACTTGAACTTTATTCTGTGTGGTCATTTGCGGTGCTTAATCAATCACCATTCAGAGTATAGTTACTGCTGTTTTGAAACGTGCACACACCTTTTGGGGAATTCTATCTATAGACAGTTCTTCTAGAAAGCACTGATTGCGTTCTTATGCAACCAATCCCGTGTTATAGAAAAATCGTGCTTTAGAAACAGCACTTAATGTTGGCGATGTAATCATGCTACAGCCAACACACATTTTAAAAGTTTTCACATTAGAAACCATCTCTGCAATTTGTCAATCACATTATAACGAATTCTCATTAATGAAATGTGTACTATAGCAGAACGACCTGCACATTTTGGTGCACAGCATAATCTTATAAATATTGTGTGCTTGTCTTTTGTCTCCTATTTGATATAATCTCCAGATTTCAGTGCCACTCTCTCTTGACCTATATCCAAATATTTGAAACACAAGGTGAACAAAAATGGCCTTAGAAGCAGAGCTCTGTGGGACACCACTGCCTGCTTCTGCTTGCTCTGACATATTAGCTCTCTGAAATTTGTCTGCAGTGCACTTAAAAGATTTAAACTTTTTCCTAATCATGAGGTTTAGATAGCAAACTTAAACTTCAATGAATTAGGTAATTCCCTTAATTAGGTTACCATATTGTGGTCATTTACAGCTATGATTCAATATTTAAAATGCCAGTTATAGTTTTGATTTGTGTACAGATCACATTGAGTGAGCTTTTGTTTGGGAAATGATCCTAAGCAGCTCATAAGTCTGGTATGGAGACTCCAGAACCCACATCTGAGATGCTGGATAGCAGTCTAGTCTTTCAATGAAAGTTAAAGAATTTGTACTTGTGCAAATTTTGTAGCACTTCTCTTTACCATATTGCCATACCAATAGAAAAGGGAATTAAACGTTTGTATTCAATTATGTTCATAACACATCATACTTGTAGAAAAGTAATTGATGAAAATATTCAAAGTGACTGAATTATCAGAATAGTTGGTAAAGAGAACATAAGATTGAACTTTTCAGGTTCAGATTCGGTTTATGGTCTCCATTATTGGCATGGACTACAAGAAAGGAAAAATGAGCCAGGGTTTCCCTATTCAAATTTTATTCTTTATTAGTCTTTAGACATGAACAATCCACCTCCTCCTCCCCCCACCCATCCGCTTCAATTGTTGTCCATTTTTCCTTTTATACAAGGACGAGTCACTTGACTAGTTCAAGCCCAAACTAATAAATAGCAGTTGGTAGCTGTGGAACTACATCAAAGTGGTACTTTCTGAAGAAATAGAACTGAATAATTGAATTGTTCTATTATTGAATTTTGCCAACACAAAGATGTAATCCTCATTTTGATTTTCCTTTTTAAGGAACAATATGAATTATATTGTGAGATGGGCTCCACCTTCCAGCTCTGCAAGATCTGTGCAGAAAATGACAAAGATGTGAAAATAGAACCCTGTGGTCACCTAATGTGTACTTCCTGTCTTACAGCCTGGCAGGTAGGAGAGAATAAACTTCAATTTGTCAGGAGCAACTGTAATTCATGTAAGTGCTAATGCAGTTTATTGTGAAGATGATCCATTGACACTTACATTCTATGCCTGCTGTATTTGGGCTGAACACAGTGCTGAATGTAGATAGAATGAATGTTGTAGATCTCAGCTACAGTGTGTCTCTGCGAAATTGGTACCATTATCAGATAAATGGTCAGAAGATCACTTCATTGAAGTAGTGGTTCATCTTTTTTAAAAAAAATGTATTCTTTCCAGCAACTAAATGCATTTTTCCAGGTGGTATAGTGAGGTAGTGGAAGAATATAGTTAGTTTAAATCAAAATTGTGAATTCCATTATAAAATACAGAGATCGTACCCTTTTGTTCCCTGTACTTTTAATTGTGAATTGAAATTGAACAAGAACTTTTAAACCAAGGATTGTGAAAAGAATTGATTTATTTTTAAAAACATGTTCTTGGAACTCATTCCATGAGATATTTACACTGCCTATTTCAAGTAGCAGGGGTAGCAATTTGTAAATACCCAGCACCAGGGCAGGTATGAAAAGTGAGATTTGACCAGGAACAAGTAGCTTGTGTGACTTCCTTTCTGCAATAAAAAATATGTGAAACCTGAAGAATGTATTTTCGCCTATCAATTGCTATAAGCGTTCACCTTAACCAGTAACTAAGAGACTTTTCAGTTAGTGTATCAATCGTCCTGTGCCTCTATGAAGAAAGGAATGAATCTTGAGAAAAGACATTGAAGAACAGAAAGTCCTGGCTAGACACAATTACCAAATCTGCAAACCTTGTGGACTGGTGCTACTGTACTATTGTTTCCAGTGTTTTTTCCCCCTCCACTCTTTTATACTAGTTTTTTTTAAAAAAGTGTCTGTATCTATCTGCAGGGGTTTTATACGGAATTATAGTTCTAATGAGTAGAGCCTTACAGCTGATAGTTCATAACTGTTTACTTGTAATAAAATTTACTTGTAATAAATGGTGTGATGTAAACTATCATTTATATTTGTAAAGTATCATTTATTGTAAATTTGGGTTTTTTGGTTTTGAGTTAGTAATATGGGCTTTTGTGTTTCAAGTTAATAATTAACTTAAGTATTTCTGCATGGTAATTTATTTTAAATCAATATTTAAGGCCTATGTTATGAAGATGTGGGTGTACTGTACACTTAAGCAAGTTAAAAGCTAGCAGAACTACCTGACAGCACCAAGTGTTCTGAACAAGATGAAATGTAACCTTTTGTTCCAGCAGCTAGTGTAGCTGGTTGCCTGGAGACAAGAACAAATTTGAATTGAGCCAATCAGTTTAAATTATACCCCAAAAAAACCCAACCTCCAATCAAGTTTGAATTTAGTATATTGACAATATTAAAAGCCAGTGACACAATAGGATGCTTTAGGGTATAAGACCGGGGAAAATTGAACAGTTGAGGGAGAACTGCCAAGCCAGACTGCCCAGGGAATAGCTCTCTTAAAGGTATCTTTAACGATCAGTGACCTGTGAAACAGAAACCCTAAGAAGAAGAAAAGAAGACAGAGAAAGATATAAAGAGAAGATTTGACAGCTGTCTGGTTTTGAAATTTGAATTTTTAGTAAATCTTAATCGGCGATTTTATCGGACTAGAGGGGAGTAAGTTGTAAATAGTTGTTAATTATTCTCTGTTTTACTTTAAGAAATAAAGTTGTTAATTTTTACTTTAAATAGTGATCTTTGGAATAGTTCTTGGCCCCTCGAATTTTCACAGATTACTGCACAGGATAAATCTTTTCTGTGTTGCTGGTTTAAGTTAAGCAGGGGGGGGTTTACCACTGTCGTAACACCTAATTTTAGAATTAATGGTCTGTGTTTGGTAACCATGATGTGAATACAGACAGACTCTAACCTCACGCCTTTGCATTGTCTGAGCTGAGATGTTAGTTTTTCTTATAAAATCTTAAGTTATCTTGAGAATTTCTGGAAATAAGTTCTGGGATTTACATATTAATGAACCAAAACCTGCAATCAATTCTAAAAGATGAAACACTTAACAACAATTTAGGTTTGTTCAATATATTTCATCAGTTGCATGACCCTGTGATCTCTTGTTATAAATTCTGTGTTTATGATCCTGCTCCAAAGTTACCTGATGAAGGAGCAGCGCTCCGAAAGCTAGTACTTCCAAATAAACCTGTTGGACCATAACCTAGTATTGTGAGATTTTTAATTTTGTGTATGCTGATAGGGGTTTATGACTGAACGAGATAAACAAAGTTCTATTTTAGAAAATCAGGAGAGTTTTTTTAAGATTAAGTCAAACATGCAGAAGTTAAAGAGGGAGTTTTTTGCAGTTTTGCTTTGAGTTTGGAGCATTCCTTTTAAGTTCTTGATGAAGGTACCTTTATAGACCAGTGCTCCTGAGAAGGGCAGGGTACAGTAAACCTCTTATTACCTTAGTGTAAAGTTAAGGAGACTCTCAGTCCAAAAGTGTTGGGATAAATCCAGAAGAGGTTACTTGAAGTTGGGTAATTTTAATAGCTCCAGGAAGAAGCTATTTGCAGTTCCAATTTATGAATTAAAGTCACAAATGACTAAAACCCATTAAGGTGTTAGAAAAAGGGATTCTGGTGTGTGCACTGCATGAGTAATGTGTTTGGGTCTGATACCAAGTGTGCTTTTATGTCCTGTATCAGAGGTTGTTTTGGATATTATATAAAACTTGTTTTTTTTTCAATATATGATGGTCTGGGATCCATGGGATTATACTTCTACCGTGTGTTTAAAATTTTTGAATTTGTGTTGCAAGTCAATAGTTTGGATTATTCTATTCTATTGTAATTACTTTTTAAATAAACTTTTATTTTATTGTTCAAGAAAAACCTGCAGCATTGCATGCTTGTGTTTCAGACCGTCTTGTTAAAGCTAAAATATGATCTCTCAAGCCGTACTTCAGTCTGGAATCTGTGATAACGTCAATTGGGATTATAACAATAGTAGTTCTTGATAGTGCAGGAATCTGGTCAGTGTTTTCTGTTAACTTGATTCCAACAGATAATTCTGGGAACTTGTGTTTTTTAATTAAGTCATTAACTTTTGTGATGACCCTGAGAGTAGTAGGTCTTCAGAATCAATGCACTTTCCTGAGTGGGTCATAAAAACAGAATATGCTAAACAATCATTACCGTTTGTAATTAATATATCACAAAGTGAAGATATTTTTCATCCTTTTTATTATTACATAGTTCGATAACCCTGATGGTTGCATTCTTGTGCAACCCCATGTTATAGAAAAATTGCACTTTAGAAACAGGTCTTAGTGTTGACGATATCATTGCATTACAGCTAACACATTATAAACGTTTGTGAATTAGAAACAATGTCCTCAATTCAACAATTGTATTATAGTGAATTTGTGTTAACAAAATGCATGTTATAGCAGAACAATCTGTGTGCTGTTTTCTTTGTTTAATTTTTCAGTCTTTTTGGAATATGCTTTATTGTAATGGTATCAATTGGAGAATTACTTTGAACTTGTTTTAGTCTCAGGTGGTGACAAGAAAAGGAAATGATGGTGTAGATGTTATACTACATTGTATAGCTCTGGTCTATTTTCTGATACATCATTAATGAAAAGAGGAAAATATAACTTGGGACAGAAGCAAAGCCAGTTCTTCCTGTCAATGATGGTGAAATACTAGTAGTTAGTCTTTCATTCACTAAGAGTCATTAACTAAGAGCTTTGCAGAATATCAAATTTGATTTGTGTAAATTTTGCTGTAGTGTTTTGTGTATGACATGGTAATACTGCAATAGAAACATGTTTGTGTTCTACTGCACAGAAAAATCATGAAACACTCCTGATACTTCCTTAGAGCTTTTGCAAAGAGACTTAGTTTTAAGAGATTCATCTCCTTAAATTCTATGTGCTCTGTCTAGGAATCTGAAGGTCAAGGCTGTCCATTTTGTCGCTGTGAAATAAAAGGCACTGAACCAATTGTTGTGGACCCCTTTGACCCCAAAGATGGGCCAGGTCAAGCCCGTTTAGGAATGGAGACCATGTTATCCCCAAATTATGAGGATGAAGATGATGACCGTGCTGATGAACTGTTCATGATGAACAAGCTATCAAGTACCAAGGTAACTAAAGATTATTATGTGCATATTTTTCAAAATCTAGTTCATGAAGTGTACCACGGCTCACTGCTGAGCTGAAATTGTGTAATAAAGCTAGCATTCTAGCCCAGCCTGTATGTTGTATCAATAAAATATTGTCCACTAAAACTACTTGTATTCAAATTTCAAAGAATAACTTTTTACTTAGTTGTTGTACCATTCACATTTTAGTAATGGATGATTGGAAACCTTACTCGTCCTATGTTTTAGATATGTTTTCGTCAAAATTGCAGAAAACCTTTGGAAAGATCTTATATTAGTTTTTAAAACACTACATAGGCATGTTGGGCTAACAGCAGATTAGAGATTATCTTCCAAAAAGTATGTTTAAATTACTAGTCCAAACTTCAGAAAGGGCATAATGTTGAATTATATAGCGATGCTATAATGAATTTCTAGATTGAAGTGTCATAGTGTGGTGAAAGTAAGAAATGGCAGAAAAAATCTTATATTTTAATAATCAATTTTTGCTGTCAAATGAGCAATGGATAGTAGAATTGCTAGCTGACAAATCTCATCTCATGTGAATTGTGCCAGAAACACTGAGAAAATCTCCTTGTAATGTATTTCATTGTCAACGTTGGTCACAGTGCCACCCAGTGACAAAACAAGAAGCTATGCGAATTGAATAATTATTTCACGAACAAGCAAGTGATGATTAAAAGCAAAGTTGAAGGGATCCTTTCATGTCTAGACCTCTGAGGATTTTAACTCCGTGCCAGTCTCCCATCAATCCCCATAAAGCAGCAAATGATTTCTGTTTAAATTATCATTAAATGCCTCATTGAAACCTGCCTTCACCACCCTTCCAGGCAGTGCTGTTCCACACCCTAACTACCCGCTGTATGAAAAAGATTTTCTTTCTGTTCACAGTTCTCCTTTTGCTGATGTATTTAAATCTCTGATCTCTTATTCTTGATCCTTTTTGAAGAAGGAGCAGTTTCACTGTATCCACTTCAGAACCCTCATGATTTTAAAAACATTTATTGAATCTCCCCTCAGCCTTTTCTGCTCCAGCGTAAACAGCCCCAACTTCCTCCATAACTCAAAACTGAAATTTCTCATTCTGGAAATTTTCTTTTCTACACTCTCCACTGCACTGTGGCCCAATGGTTAGCACTGCTGCCTCACAGCGGCAGGCACCCGGATTCGATTGCAGCCTTGGGCGACTGTCTGTGTGGAGTTTGCACATTCTCCCCATGTCTGCATGGGTTTCCTCCGGGTTTTCTGGTTTCCTACCACAGTCCAAAGCTGTGCAGGTTAGGTGAATTGACCATGCTAAATTGCCCAGGTGCATTAGTCAGGGGTAAACGTAGAATAATAGGGAGGGAAATGGATTTGGATGGGACTCTTTGGAGGGTCCAGTGTGGACTTGTCAGGCCGAAGGGCCAGTTTCCACACTATAGGGAGTCTATGATTCTGCATTTACAGAACTGCGCAGAAGTGTAACTGGTGTCCTTTGTAAGTACATCATAATCTTCTTGCTCTTATAGCCTATGTCCCTTATTAATGAAGCCTGGAATACTGAATGCATTTTTAAAGTTCTTTCTATCTGTCCTGCCGCTTTAAATAACTTTTGTACATTAATCCCTAGACCTCTCTGCTTCTGCACACCCTTTAGAGTAACACCCTTACTTTAGACTATGTTTCCATGTTTTTTGCACCAAAGTACCTAACTCTGCTACATATTAATGTTCCTCTGCCATCTGTCCAACAACTCCTCCATCCTGTCAATGTCCTTTTGGTACTCTACACAGTGCTCCTCACATTCTCCTAAGCGTGTGTCATCTTCAAACATTGTAATTTCCCTTGCATACCAAGATCAAGATCTGCACCTATTTTACAACCTGTTTTGAACAAGAGTGTAATGTTTTCAATTCTACAGTCTTCTGCATTACGCCCAATTCCAGGAAAGGTTGAAATATTATTGCCAGTGTCTGCGCAATTACCACTCTCACTTCCCTCAATATTCTTGGATGCATCTCATTCAGTCCCAGTGCATCATAACTATGACGTTTACACCTTTCTGTGATTTCTTTTCAGATTTGTTTATCTGTATCTTTCCTACTAGCTGGTGGTTTATAGATTACATTAAGCAATGTAATTGTAGCAAACTCCTTCCTTAGCTTCTTAGGTCAATGTAAATTAATTCTTTCTTCGAACACTATGAAACATCCTCTTTCTCCATTGCTACAATGTTCTCTTTAACTTAAAATGCAGTTGTCGTCCTTTTTCTACTTTTCTATCTTTTATGAACACCCTGTAGCCAGAAATATTTAGCAATCATACTCATCCTTCCTTGAGGGAGGAGAAAGTGAGGACTGCAGATGCTGGAGATCAGAGTCAAAAGTGTGGTGCTGGAAAAGCACAGCAGGTCAGGCAGCATCCGAGGAGCAGGACAATTGATGTTTCGGGCACAAGCCCTTCATGATTCCTGCTCTTCAGATGCTGTCTGACCTGCTGTGCTTTTCCAGCATCACACTCTCGACCCTCATCCTTTCTTGAGCTAGGTTTCCGTTATTGCCTCAGCATCAAAATCCCACGTGGCAATCCTTGACTGATATGTGCAGTATAATCCTGAATTAAACTTTCACCCTTATTCTGACTCCACTTTTAACTTATGATCCTCTATTTTGTGTATGCTGGCATTATTTACTAATATTTTCTCCTGCTTCCCATTTAAAAAGGATATGATATAGTTGTGATTACAGAGACATGCTTGCTGTATTATGAAGGATGGGAACTGAACATCTACAGAGGTTCATTATTTTGAAAGGATAGACTAAAAAGGAAAAGAGGTAGGGGTAGCATTATTAATAAAGGGAAGAGATCAATGAAATAATGAAGAGTATTGACTCAGAAAATCATGTGAAATTTATTTCGGTGGAAGTAGAAAAACCAAAGGGCATAAAACGTTGTTGGGTGTTGGTTCTAAGCCTCTAAACAGTGGCAGAGATGTAAGGGAAGGCTTTAAACAAGAAATCAGAGATACACGCATTATGAGTACAACTGTAATGATGGTGACTTTAATTTACAAATTGGACAAGCCAAATTTGTATTGTATTGTGGATCATGTGTGTGAGAAGGTTTTTCTTTGAACAATACAACCAGAAGGCTATTGTAAACTGGTTACTGTGCAATAATAAAGGATTAATTAACAATCTTGGTGTGGGGTCCTTTGGGGAACAGCATCTATAGTAAGGTAGAATTCTTCATCAAGATTGAGAATGAAGTAGTTGAATCTGAGACTATGGTCCTGAAACTAAATAAAGAGAACTGGGAGGATATGAGGTACAAAATGACAAGGATAGATTGGGGATCCTTACTATAAGGGTTGATTGTGGATTTGCAAAGGTTCATATTTGAATAGTGTGTGCAAGAAATTACAATAATAATTCATTCCTGCCTAGCGCAAAACTAAAAGAGGAATAGTGGTGGCTCAACCATGGCTTACAAAAGAAATTGGGAACAGTAATCGATCCAAGAAGAGAGATATAAAATTGCCAGAATAAGCAGCACGCCTGAGCAATGGAAGCATTTTAGAATTCAGCAAAGAAGGACAAAGTTTGATCAAGAAGGAAGAACTAGTGAATGAGAGTAAAATTGCAGGACTCAAAGAAACTGACCATAAAAGCTTCTGTAAAGAAAACAATTAGTGATGATAAATGTATGTTTGTTTCAGACAGAAGCCAGAGAAATTATAATGGAGAACAAAAAATGGCAGAAGAATTGAATATAATCTTTAGTTTTGTATTTACAAAAAAGGGCACAAGTATTCTCCCAGAAACGTTAGGAAACCAAGGGTCTAATGAGGATGCAAAATTGAAGGAAATCTGTATTAGTAAGAAAACAGCGATGGGGAAATTAATGGGGTTAACGGCTGACAAATCACAAAGGCCTTTTACTCAAGCTTACTGTCCTGAAAGAAGCTAATAAGGCATTCTTCCACTTGTCCAATGGTTCCACATTCTCTGATATTAATCATTAACCATTTGTGCGGCATCTTATCAAAGATCCTTTTGAAATTTCAGATAAATTACATCATGTTCATGTCTAACCACTGTTACCACTTCTTAAAATTTATGAAGGTTGGTCCAGCAAGATTGTTCCTTTTGAAATCCATGCTGACTATTCATTATTAGACTTCTTCTGTCTCTAGATATCTTCTGTTCAATTCAATTTCACGTTATTGTCGATGCAGAATTTCATTTTGGGTGTGTTTGTTTGCTCAAAAATTACGTCTAACAAAAAGAAAATTAACCCTTTGCAGATGCCTAAATTTAGTTAAAATGTAATGAATATTGTTTCATTGCGTTAACATAATCAGTCAATACCTCCCAGTGTGAGTGTAAATTCTCATCCGTTCGTCAAATTCCTTTTAGAGAAGTTCTTCCAGAAAAGGGTGCAAATCAGCTCAAGAACTGGTTTGTCCTGCATCTAATGGTGGCCTTTTCCCCGAACACATCCAACAATAATTCTTATTATTCACGATCCTGTTTATTTTTGCCACAATTCTTTCAAAGCAAATTTTGTCCAGTAATACTCTTCTCACTTGGTTCAATAATCTCTGTACCTTTACAAAGTCTAATACCCAAAGGACATAGTACCGAGAGAAATATCCAAAACTAATGGCACTCAACTTCAGTCATATAAAAGAGTTTTGATTTTGAGATCTATCAAAAGGATTTTAATCTTGAGATGGTATAATAATCTGACTCCCTTGGCTACCATATCTGTCTACTGTTCCATGTAATTCAATTTACTATCGACTTTAAATTGTAACTACTTGTAGTTAGTAACTATTTCAATGTCCATATCATCAATTTTCAAGGGAACTTCATTGTTCAGTGATGTCACTGAAATAATCAGAATCATCTCCACTTTACTCTGAGGTGTCCTCAAGATAGTGTGCTAGGCTCAACCTCCTTCAGCTACTTCATTCATGACCATCCCTCCAACAAAAAGTAGGAGATGGGGACACTTTTGTTCACCCCTGTTAACGACTCTTCAGCTATTGAAGCAATCTTTGTCTACATGCAGCAAGACACAAACTACATTCAGACTTAGTTTGACAAGTGGCAGGTAATGTTTGGGTCACATAAGTGCCAGGAAAAGAATACCTCCAACAAAAACAATGCTCCCAAGAGACTCCTTGGTGCCATCTCTGAATGCCTTGAGATCAAGACAGCATTTGACATGCTCAGCTGACCTGTAAAGTTCAGCTATTTTGTTCATGTTTTGACCAAGACTGTAGTGAGGTTGAGAGCTAATTGGGTCTGATGGAATTCAAAATGAACTTCAGATCTTGCTGAGTGAGTCCCACTTAAAACTGTTACTGACCTCTTTGCTATAGTAGCTATTGTTTCTATTTATTTATCTCTACCCTGTCATTTATGTTGTATAATTAAATCTGTGTGGGTTGTCCCTATATTCAAAGTTCCATTTCTTCATTGTTTAAGTTCTGATGTTGTTTTACTTTGACTTGCTTTACTAATACAGATGTGCCAGGTTTTCAATTCCAGGTCAGGATACAATTTATTATTTGCCCCTTTTTATTTTAACTCTTCGAATCATAGAGTCGTAGATCAACAGCACAGCAAAAGACCCTTTAGCCCATCATGTCCGCACCTGGTCCAATGCAACTGATTATTCTAATCCCATTTCTAACACTTGGCCTATAGCCTTCTTTGCATTAACATTATAAGTCACATCTAAATACTTAAAATGTTATGAAGGTTTTTCAGTTTTCTCTCCTCGCCTGAAGGCATCGCCTGGATGCTATCTGCTATCCAAAAAGCAGTTTCTTGTGTGTGATCTTGATGGTGCGGGTCAGCTGGCCAGAAGCCTGTGGGGTAATTGCATTTGAATCTGATAATATTTTGTCTGTATGATCAGAAATGTATTTTCCTGCTGAATAAGTTAGAATTTAGGGAAAAAAGGCGTGGCTAATTTTCCACTGCCCTACCAATTATTGATTTAATTTGTATAGGAAAAGCAGTAACTATATGTGAAAGTGTGGACCAAGACTGCTGATAATATATAAAAATATTGAGCTAGAAACCTTGCACAATGTTTCTTGTATGCATCATTCACTACATTAGCTTACAATTTGTTTCCTAAAAAGATTGAGAGACCACCATCTCCAGTCACTCCAGCTCCCAATTCTGCACTTCCACCAGTTCCTCCTCGATTAGACTTGCTGCAGCATCGTTCACCCACAGTGTCCTGTGCACCTAGTCCTTGTGTTTCACCCAAGGTAAGGGACTATTCTATTCAGATAATGCTTTGTGCATTTATAGATAGTATTTCTGGGATCCGAAAACTTATTGTCACTATATCATAGTTCTGGGTATTATGAATTCTTGATTTGATCTTGTAGATAAAAATATACAACGATTCAGCCCAAAATGTGTAGATTTGGTCGAAATAGTCCGGTACAATTTTAAGCACTTGATGTATCCTTCTACATTGAAGGTTCCATGCAATGCAATAAAAGGTTACAGCAAAGGTTTTGGGAGGTAGGAGAGAAAGTTATTCACCCCACTCCCAAACTTTCTTCTTGATGAAAGCAATGCCTATCATTGTAGCTTCCCAGAGCTAATATTTCATCACAATCAAAGCACTTCTACCCTTCCTGTCTATAACTGCAAAATAGTTATCAGTAAATCCAGTATGGAATGCAGGAAGACTGAAATGAATCTGGGTTTCAACACCTTAAAGGAGGAAGAAATCGTGAGATAAACAACATGGAACTTGGGAATAAAAAAAATGCTGTGGAGCAATTCAGATAGGGTGGCAACTTCTGCCCAACAGTGCTAGAGACCTGGGTTGGATTCCACCCTCTGGCGACTGGCTGTGTGGAGTTTGTACATTCTCTCTGCTTCTGCATAAGCTTCCACCAGATGCTCCAGTTTCCTCCCACATTCCCACAAAGATGTGCAGGTTAGATGGTATGGCAATGCTATATTTCCCATAATGTCCAGCGATGTGTGTATTAGGTGGATTAGCCGTAGGGAATGCAGGATTACAGGGATATGGTGGAGGATGGGTCTAGGTGGGATGCTGTTTGGAGGGTCAGTGTGGACTTGATGGGCTGAATGGCCTGCTTCCACAGTGTAGGGATTCTTTGACTATATCAAATAAAATTTTGAAAAGAAGAAAGGGAAAAGAAGGGAATTTAAGGAAAGCGTGTTGGTATTATGAAAAAACTAGATTCCTTGGAAGCAGCTGTGATAGTGAAGGGATTACTTAATTTAAGATCAAGTGAAATGAAGACAGTTGGTCGCAAAATGGACCCATGAAAGCGAAGAATGGGGTAACTGTTCAATGAGATATGAACAAGCTGTCTTGGAAGAATTGAATAAAGTGAGATTTGCATTGCCCTGCTGAAGAGATAGTATAGTATTTCTGAAAGGAGAATGTGCTGTGATCACTGGTGGTTTGTGATGTGTAGGAAGTGATAGATTCACATCTAAATTGTAGCATATTGTGTTGGTGAGTCTGCAAGATAATTACAACTGTTATTCTATTTATATGAAGTAATGATGTCAAGTGGTAAGATTTATATCAACCTGTCATGAGAAAGTATCTGATTCTGAAAACTAAGTCTGGCAACCTTTTTAGTTTGTGCATGTAAGAATTATAACATAACAATTTTAAATTACTGTTTGGCAAATTTGTTGAGTGTGCCTGCCCTCTGATTAAATAATGCTTAAGTCAGTACATGAGAGGAACAGGGAAAATATTAGAAAGGACTGGATGCTACTTATGTGCTCTGCATAAAAGTTGCCACTCTTACACATCCAGGATTCTGAAATAACTTGGGAACATTTGGGTAACTGAAGTCCTGAATCCTAAAAGAGCCACAAGCTCTTCTTTCGTTAACACAATTTGTCACTCTTGCTAATTTCATCTGGTTTAATTGTTTCCAGCATGTGTTCAGCACTTGTGTATTCAGTATTGGTGAATTATCCCATGTATGTTTATAGATAATTTTCTTATCTGGATTTCTTTTTCTCTTCACTATGATAGTTGTAATTGGAAGGTGTAGATATGCTAGGATAACGGAGAACAGAATTGTTAACATAATCAGTTGTTTTGAATACCTTAAAACAAAAATGGAAAATACTAGAGAAACTCAGCAGGTCTGGCAGCATCTGTGAAGAATGAAAGAGAGTTAATGTTTTGGATATGATATGAAACTTATTCTGAACTAAAAGGGGCTGGAAATGATGCCTTTTATGCTATAGACATAAGGGAAGGAGGACCAAGTAGAATAAGGGTGCCAGAGCAAAGGTCAAAAAGAGCACTGGTGGTGGTAAAGGGCATTTTGAAATGTGAGATAGATGTAAATGATGAGTATGAAAAGGAGAAATTAGGCCCGTACTTCTGAGAGCAAAGAGGTTGGAGTTGAGGTTGCTATACTTGATGTTGAGTCCTGAAGGCTGTAAAGGGCCTAATCAGAAAATGAGATGTTGTTCCTCCAGCTTGTGTTGAGCTTCATTGGGACACTACAACAAAGTTAGAATTTAATGTTTGCATGGGCACAAGGTAATTTATTGAAATGTCAAACCACAGGAAGGTTGGGCTCATTCTTATGGGCAGATTGGAGGTGCTCTGCAAAACAGTTATCCAATTGCCGTTTGGTCTTTCTGTAAAGAAAACTGCATTGTGAGCAGCAAATACAGTAGACTGGATTGAAAGAAGTGCAAGTAAAATACTATTTTACCTGGAAAGTGTGTAAGGGCCCTTGAACAGTGAGGAGTCAGGTGGTAAGAAACCAGAAGACAATAGAAAAAAGCAGTAAGTGGAAGAACATGAAATATGTGGGTAAGCTAGCTAGTAAAATGAAGAAGATTGTAAAAGTATTTTTTATAAGATATAAAAAGTAAGAGAGAGGTAAAATTGGACATTGGACTGCTGGAAAAGTAAGCTGGAGGAGTAATAATAGGGGACAAATAAGTGTTAGAGGAACTGATTAGATAGTTTGCATCAGTCTTCACAGTGGACAACACCAGGAGTATACCAGAACTTTGAGAGTCAGGGAGCAGAGGTGACTCCAGTGGTTATCACAAAGAAGCTGCAAGGTCTGAAGTTGGATAAGTCACTTGGATCATTGGACTAACCCAGGGATTTGAACAAGATAGTTGAGATTACGGAGGCATTGGTGATAATCTTCCAGGAATCATGAGTCTCAGAGGTTAGGAAAATGGCTAATGTAACACCTCTGTTTAAGAAGCGAAGGAGGCAGAGGATGGGAAATTGTAGGCTAGTTAGCCTGAGATTGGTCGTTGTTAAGATTTTAGAGTCCATTATTAAGGATGAGATTGCAGACTGCTCGGAAGTGCATGGTAAAATAGGGCTGAGTCAGCATAGTTTTGTCAAGGGAGCTCATGCCTGACAAATCTTCCAGATGTTTTGATCAGAAGTCACACGACACCTAAGGTTATAATCCAATAGGTTTATTTGAAATCGCAAACTTTTGGAACGCTGTCCCTAATCAGATGAAGTGACTTCACCTGACGAAGGAGCAGTGCTCTGAATGCATGTGATTTCAAATAAACCTGTTGGACTACCATCTGGTGTTGTGTGACTTCTGACCTTGTCCATCCCAGTCCAACACTGGCACCTCCATATCAGAATTATTTGAGGAGGTAAAGGGCAAGCTAGAGAAAAGAGACCCAGTGGACGTGATCAGCTTGGATTTCCACCTTTGACAAAGTGCCACACAGGAGACTGCTAAATAAGATAATGGCCGATGGTTTTAGGGGCAAGGTCCTGGAAGAGGATTGGCTGACTGGCAGAAGGCAGAGAATGGGGATAAAAAACAGTTTTTCAAGAAAGCAGCGAATGAGTAGTGAAGTTCCACAGGGGTCTGTGTTGGGGGTACAATTATTTATATTATGTATGAACGATCTGAATGAAGTAGCTGAGGGCATTGTTGCTATGTTTGCAGATGATACTAAAGACAGTTGGAGGTACAGGTAGTGTTGTGAAGGCTGCAGAAGGACTTTGACAGGCTAGTAGAGTGGGCAAAGAAGTAGCAGGCCATAATATGGGCAAGTGTGAGGTTATGCACTTTGATAGAAAGAATAGAGGCATAGACTATATTCTAAACCGGGAAAGGCTTCAGAAATCTGAAGCTCAAAGAGCCTTGGGAGTCCTTGCTCAGGATTCTGTTAAGGTTAACATGCAGATTCATTTGGCAGTTAGGAGGTAAATACAACGTTAGTATTCATTTTGAGAGGATTGGAATACAACTGCAGGGATTTACTCCTGAGGCTGTGTAAGGCTCTGGTGAGATCAGTTTGGAACATTGTGAGCAGTTTTGGCCCCATATCGAAAGAGGGATGTGCTGGCTTTGGAGGGGTTCCAGAGGTGGGATACAAGAACAGTCCTGGGAATGAAGGGCTTGTCATTTGAGGAGCAGTGGATGACTCTGGGTCTGTATTTGATGGAGTTCTGAAGGATCGGGCATCTCTTTGAAATGTACAGGATACTGAGAGGTCTGAATAGATTGGACGTGGAGAAAATGTTTCCACTTGGAGGAGAAACAAACTAAGACCTGAAGGCACATTCTCAGAGAGAAGGGCTGAAACTTTGGAACTGAGGTGAGAAGGAATTTCTTCTGTCAGACGGTTGTAAACCTGTAGAAGTTATTGCTGCAGAGTGCTGAGGAGGTCAACTCGTTGAGGGTATTTACGACAGTGATAAATAAGGTCTTGATTAATCATGGGATCAAGGGTTACAGGGAGAAGGCAGGAGAATGGGGTTGAGAAACCTATTAGCCATGATCGAATGGTGGAGTAGAGTCTATGGACCAAATAGTCTAATTCTGCTCCTATGGTCTGATGGTAAAAGAGCAAGTCTGACATCATCTGTGATTGTGTGAGAAGGTGTCATGGAGAGTGAGGAATTGTTAGGAGTGATGGAGGAGTGAACCAGGGGAGAGAATGGCCTCTGTTGACCATCCCTTCTGGAAGAACAGCACTTTCTGGTTCGACACTTAACAGCCTTCAGGACTCAACACTGGGTTCAGCAATATTGAAGTATGACATCTTTACTCCAGTTTGAGCACAACAAAATGTCAACTCTTTCCTTACATCTTTGGGGCCTTGTTGTCTTTGCTCTCAGCAGAGCAAATCTAATTCATCCTTTTCACATATACCTTTACACTTTCTTCAGATTTCTCTCTCTCCTTTTATCTCCCTTTATCTTTTGCTATGGGCACCCTCACTATCCATTCCACTTGTTCCTCCTCCACCACTATCAACAACATAAAGACCACTATTTCCATCGCCTATCATGTCTGAAGAAGACTCACATCAGACTCAATGCTAACCCTGCTTCTGTCTCCACAGATGCTTCCAGTGCAGCACTCAATGCCAAGTTTCTGCAGCATTTTCTGTTTTATCTTTTAGATTCTCAGCATCAGTAGTATTTTGCTTTCATTTACGCTGAATACCTTGATCAAGGGTAAATAAATAATTTCACCAGAGGTGTAACGTTTAAATTAAACTTGAATTCTGGAACTTCTGGAACATACAAGGTGTAGATTGTTGCTTCTCCTAAGTTTTTAAAGTCTTTCTCGCTGTATGTGGGTGTTGCTGGAAAGTGACATTTATTGCCCATTCTAGTTGTCTTATAAAACTATTATACATTGAATAAATGTGATATGGGTAGGTATTTCATTTATCCTAGACCACACAAGTATATGAGATCTACAGCACAGAAGCAGGCCATTTGTTCCACCATTTCATGCTGGTGTTTATGGTCCACTTGAGTACCCTTCTAATCTATCTTCGTCCAATCTATCATCATAACCCTGTTCTCTTCCTCATTTGATTGTCTAGCTTTTCCTTAATACCATCTATTCTATTCACTTCAACCATTCCTTGTGTAGCGTGTTCCACATTCTCACCAATTTTTGAGCAGAAAAATTTCTTCTGAATTCTCTGTTTGATTTATTTGTGATTACCTTAAATTGGTGGTCTCCGGAAATGTTCTTCACAGGATGAAACATTCTCTCTGTGGTTGTGGTTCTGTTCGCCGAGCTGGAAGTTTTTGTTGCAAACGTTTCGTCCCCTGGCTAGGCGACATCATCAGTGCTTGGGAGCCTCCTGCGAAGCGTTTCTTTGATGTTTCCTCCGGTGTTTATAGTGGTCTGTCCCTGCCGCTTCCGATTGTCAGTTTCAGCTGTCCGCTGTAGTGGTTGGTATATTGGGTCCAGGTCGAATCTTCGCACAAACTTTGAATTCTCTCTGTGCATCACTTGACAAATATCTTTCATAATTTCAGCTACCTTTTATTAGGTCAACCTGTTGGGGAGTTGTTCAAATCCATTATTAAGGGAATGATAACAGGACATTTGGAAAGTTAAAATGCAATCTGCCAGAGTCAGCATGGTTTATGAAAGATAAATCACACTGAGTAATTTGCTGTTCTTTGAGGATAAAACAAGCAATATAGATACTGGAGATCTTGTTGTGGACTTTCAGAAAGCATTGGATGAGGTGCTGCACAAAAGGTTGATATACAAAATGAGAATACTTGGGGATGGGATAATGTATTAGCTTGGATGGAAGATTAGCTAACCAACATTAACTAGAAAATCAGGATTACTGGTTGGCAAACTGTAAATAGTGGGGTGCCACAGGAATTGGTCCTCAAATATTTACAATTCATGTTAATGACTTGGATGTAGGGATAGAAAATACTGTAGCCAAATTTGTAGATAACACTTAAAGTAGGTGGGAAAGTAAGTTGTGATGAAAAAAGTATTAAATTTATGCATGTTTATGAAAAATTTAGGTGAATGCACCAAAATTTAGCAGATGAAGTTGAAAATAAATAGATGTGAGGTAATCCATTTTGGTCAGAGGAATAAAGACAACATTATCGAAATGGAGAGAAACGTCAGAGTGCTTTGGTTCAGAGAGATCTGGGTTTCCTCATGTATGAATCACAGAAAACTAGTTGCAGGTGCACCCAATATGCAAGAATTGCAGGTAAATGCAATTTTGGTATTTATTGCTAAAGGAATAAAGAATAAAAGTAGGAAAATGTTGCTCTGACTGTACAAAGGCACATAATTTTGGTCCTCTTCAAGAGGGATGTAGTTGCATTGGAGGCAGTTCAGAGAAGGTTCACTCAATTCTAGAGATGAGGGGTGTGTCTTATAAAGAGAGATTGAGCAGTTTAGGCCGATAAAGTCTGGAGTATGTGATTTATTGTCACTTACATTTTAGAGAATAATGCAGTAGAATATAATGAAAAACTTCAACAGTCGCCACAATCCGGTACCATATTGAATAGCTTAAGAAGAAAAAGGATAAAAGATATAACAGAAAGAGAGTCCTGAGCTGTAAGCCAGATCACCATGATACCTGTGCCTCCACCCCTCCTCCTCCACCTGCGCTGGACCCAACATTGGAGTCACCAGTCTTTAAGTGCCATCTCTTTGTCACTGGGCCCACCTTGCTGAATCCACACTTGCCCCACAGTCAGGAGTCCCCAGCTCTGCTGCTGCCTCAATGATAGGAATCTCTACTTTGGGCATACCTAGCTGCTGCTGCCTTGTCAATGCCAGGAGTCACCTCTCTGGGCCTAGTACAACCAGGGGTCCTGTCCTCAAGTGCCAGACCAAGCTACTGCTAACCTCCAAGATGTTACTTTGTCAGTGCTGCCATTTTAAAACATCTGCTGCCACCACTGCCTCTGATCTGTGGAGGAGCTTTATTGTCGCTGGCCTCAAATGTCGGGAGGATAACGCCCTTGCTGCTCCTGCTGAAACCACCTCCAGTCGCTGTGAGGAACTATGTCCGCCACTGCCTCCGACCACTGGGGGGAGCCGCCATTCCATGCATGACCCACTCAAGTTGCCATACTGATGTCACCCACTAACCCACTGTAAAGAGAAAAAAATTAGATTAGATTACATTACAGTGTGGAAACAGGCCCTTCGGCCCAAAAAGTCCACACCGACCCACCGAAGCGCAACCCACCCATACATTTACCCCTTACCTAACACTACGGGCAATTTAGCATGGCCAATTCACCTGACCTGCACATCTTTGGACTGTGGGAGGAAACCGGAGCACCCGAAGGAAACCCACGCAGACACGGGGAGAATGTGCAAACTCCACACAGTCAGTCGCCTGAGGCGGGAATTGAACCCGGGTCTCTGGCGCTGTGAGGCAGCAGTACTAACCACTGTGCCACCGTACCGCCCACTGAAAGACAAAGAGTAGGAGTAAAAATAGAAAGAATGTGGACGAGCCCCAGGTAGAAACCGCACACAGCCCTGCTACTCTGCTGCCATTTTGAATATTGTTCAGAAGAATGAGAGGAGTTTTAATGAGACATATGGGATATTAAAGGAGATTTACACACATATGGAGAATGGACACTTCCTCATTTGGTGTGTCGAGGTCACAGTTTTAGGACAAAGGGTAGCAGATTTAAAACAGATGAGAAATCACTTCTCTCAAACGGTTGTGAATTTGTGGAATTCACTCCCCAAAGTGTGGTGGATGCTAAAACTTGACTAAATTTAAAAAGGAGATAGATAAATTTTCAATTTGTAATGGATTGAAGGCTTATGGAAAGTGGGCAGGAAAACAGAGTTGAGGCTGAGAAAAGATCAATCATGTATGGATTGAATGGTGAAGCAGACTCAGGGCTAAATTGCCTACTCCTAGTTCTTACATTCTAGAATAGAAGGGTTTGAACTCCAAAGGAAGAGGTGTTGGCAATTCTGGAAAGTGTGAAAATAGATAAACCCCCTGGGCCTGATGGGATTTATCCTGAGATTCTCTGGGAAGCTAGAGAGGAGATTGCAGAGCCTTTGGCTTTGATCTTGTTGTCGTTATTGTCTACAGGAGTAGTGCCAGAAGACTGGAGGATAGCAAATGTTATCCCCTTCTTTAAGAAGGGGCGTAGAGACAACCCTGGTGATTACAGACCAGTGAGCCTTACTTTGGTTGTGGGTTAAAAGTTGGAATGGATTATCAGAGGTAGGATTTATAATCATCTAGAAAAGAATAATTTAATTATGGATAGTCAACACGGTTTTGTGGAGGGTAGGTCATGCCTCACAAACCTTAGTGAGTTCTTTGAGAAGGTGACCAAACAGGCGGATGAGGGTAAAGTGGTTGATGTTGTGTATATGGATTTCAGTAAGGCATTTGATAAGGTTCCCCACGGTATGCTATTGCACAAAATACAGAGGCATGGGATGGAGGGTGATTTAGTGGTTTGGATCAGAAATTGGCTAACTGTAAGAAGACAGAGGGTGGTGGTTGATGGGAAATGTTCATCCTGGAGTTCAGTTACTAGTGGTGTACCGCAAGGATCTGTTTTGGAGCCACTTAGAGTCATAGAGTTGTATAGCACGGAAATAGACCCTTCGGTCCACCTCGTCCACGCCAACCAGATATCCCAACCTAATCTAGTCTTACTCGCAAGCACCCGGCCCATATCCCTCCAAACCCTTCCTGTTCATGTACCCATCCAGATGCCTTTTAAATGTTACAATTGTATCAGCCTCCACCACTTCCTCTGGCAGCTCCTTCCATACACATACCACCCTCTGCGTGAAAAGGTTGACCTTTAGGTCTCTTTTATATCTTTCCCCTCTCACTCTAAACTTATGTCCTCTAGTTCTGGTCTCCCCCACCCCAGGGAAAAAACTTTGTGTATTTATCCTATCCATCCCCCGTCATGATATTATAAGCCTCTGAGGTCACCCCTCAGCCTTGGACACTCCAGGGAAAACCGCCCCAGCCTATTCAGCCTTTCGTATCGCTCAAATCCTCTAAACCTGGCAACATGATTGTGAATCTTTTCTGAACCCTTTTAAGTTTCACAATATCCTTCCAATAGGAAGGAGACCAGAATTGCACGCAATATTCCAACAGTGGCCTAACCAATGCTCTGTACCCTTTTAAGTGGTGGAGGCTGCAACATGACCTCCCAACTCCTGTACTCAATACACAGACTAACAAAGGAAAGCAGACCAAATGCTTCCTTCACTATTCTATCTACCTGCGACTCTACTTTCAAGGCACTATGAACCTGCACTTCAAGGCCTCCGATGCTCCAGGGAATACAGCCCTAGCCTATTCAGCCTCTCCCTATAGCTCCAATCCTCCAAATCTGACAGCATCCTTGTAAATCTTTTCTGAACCCTTTCAAGTTTCACAACATCCTTTGATAGGAAGATCAGAATTGAACGCAATATTCCAACAGTGGCCTAACCAATGTCCTGTACAAGTGCAACATGACCTCCCAACTCCTGAACTCAATATCACCAAATCATACAAATATCTCAGCAAGGAGCCCAGTAATCACATCCCTAGCTTCCCACAAAGTTCAGGGATACATCTGATCAGATCCCAGGGATTTATCCATTTTCACAGGTTAGTGGTCTAACTAATGTCCTGTACAGCCGCAACATGACCTCCAACTCCTGCACTCAGTATTCTGACCAATAAAGGAAAGCATACCAAACGCTGTCTTCACTATCTTATCTACCTGCAACTGCACTTTCAAGGAGCTATGAACTTGCACTCCAAGGTCTCTTTGTTCAGCAACACTCCCTGGGACTTTACTATTAAGTGTATAGGTTTGCTAAGATTTGCTTCCCCAAAATGCAGCACCTCGCATTTATCTAACTTAAACTCCATTTGCCACTCTTCAGCCCATCGGCCCATCTGATCAAGATCCCATTGTAATCTGAGGTAACCTTCTTCACTGTTCACTACACCTCCAATTTTCTGCCACTACTATTTGTCATTTTCATAAATGACCTGGATGAGAGGGTAGAAGGATGGTTTAGTAAATTTGCAGATAGCACTAAAGTTGGTGAAGTTGTGGACACTACGGAAGGATGTTGCAGGTTACAGAGGGATATAAATAAGTTGCAGAGCTAGGCTGAGGGGGCAAGTGGCAAATGGGGTTTAATGCGGAAAAGTGTGAGGTGATTCATTTTGGAAGGAGTAACAGGAATACAGAGTACTAGGCTAATGGTAATATTCTTGATAGTGTGGATGAACAGAGAGATCTCTGTATCCATGTGCGTAGATCCCTGAAAGTTGCCACCCAAGTTGATAGAGTTGTTAAGAAGGCGTACGGTGTGATACTTTTAGTGGTAGAGGGGTTTAGTTTTGGAGACATGAGGCCATGTTGCAGCTGTACAAAACTCTGGTGTGGCCGCACCTGGAGTATTGTGTACAGTTCTAGTCACCACACTATAGGAAGGAGGTGGAAGCTTTGGAAAGGGTGCAGAGGAGATTTACTAGGATGTTGCCTGGTATGGGAGGGAGGTCTTATGAGCAAAGGCTGTTTTCGATGGAGAGAAAAAGGTGGACAGGTGACTTAATTGAGACATATAAGATAATCAGACGGTTAGATTAGTGATAGCCTTTTTCCTCAGATGGTGATGGCTAGTATGAAGGATGTAGCTTTAAATTGAGGGGTGATAGAGATAGGACAGATGTCAGAGGTAGTTTCTTTATTCAGAGTAGTAATGGTGTGGAACGGCCTGCTTGTAACGCTAGTAGACTTGCCAACTTTAAAGGCGTTTAAATGGTCACTGGATAAACATATGGATGACAATGGAATAGTGTAGGTTACGTGGGCTTCAGATTGGCTTTACAGGTCAGTGCAACATCGAGGGCCGAAGGGCCTGTACTACGCTGTAATGTTCTATGTTCTGTTTTCAAGGGAGAGAGATCTAGGCTGTCAGTTCTTGTTTTCTTCTTTTTAATGGCCTTGCTAACTTGTGACAACTTTCAGTAATTGGGAAGTATTGGTATTCCTATCCCCTTTACTAGGTCAACACTCGACTCAGCTTTCTGCACCGACAGACCATTGCTGAACCAGATTGTTTTCACTACATTTGACTTTGCAATGCTATTTCACAAACCGACCTCTTATTTCAAATTTCATTTTAAAATAAACTTGAGTTCTCAGGCTACCGTGTTGGTCTTTGAACTTTCTTATTCTAGTTCTCTAATATTATCATTATACAACTGAACTTCTATTTGAACAACATCTGACCAGCTCACAATTTGATCCAGATTCTTGACATTATTATATTCTATGATATGAAGCGCAGAACAGACTCAATGGACTGAAATGGTCTAATTCTTCTCCTATATCCTATGGTCTTGTAAGGTGTTCAGTAGTATTCTTGAGCAGTTTTAAAATAGATGTTGGAACTGCATGGTGTCATTTTTAGCTTTTGTTTAGCGCAGGAAATTTAGTTGGACAATGCATCCTCATAAACTTTTGTCGCAGGATAAATCTACAGTTGCAATGTGTAATTGGACACTTGCTCACATGGTTCAATTTCAAGGGAACTTGAAAAGATTATGATGTGTTCAGAATAGATTTAGTAAGCTGATGGTTCTTGGCCATTCAGTGTATGACCATTCTAGTTTTCTAGAAATCTGTATCAAGTTTAGCAAGCAACCTGATTTACATTTGATCAATTTAAGGAAGAGCTTCTGAACCAGTCTGCTATTACATTTCTGGTTTGTCAAGAGTGAAGGTGACCATTTATTTACAAATTTGCTGTGAACTGAGGATTGGGGTTGAATATTGAAACACATTTTAAAAAGACCCTAGCAGCCACAGTATTTATTCCATTTCCTTCTGATGGGTCCAGAATTTAAAGAAGCTCATTCTAAGCTACTGTGACAACCTGCTGCCCAATTTTTATGGCTTTTATTTGATAAACGCCAGTACATATTTTATAACATTGAAGCATGATGGTAAAAATTCAAATATCTAAAATTTATGTGTAATGTTTTCTGAACCTTTAGTTTCTAAACAGAGGTTTGGCTCAAAACGTTAACTTTTTTTCCCAATAGCTGCCAGACCTGCTGAGTTTTCTCAGCAATTTCTATTTTTGTTTCAGGTCTTCAGCATCCACCATTTTTTGTTTTCTATGACTCAAGATATTGTTGTTTGGTTATCTTCAACTAGCGAATGAGCAAAATTCACTTTTCCCTACCATGTTTAAAATGTGTATTTTTATATTTCTTTAATACCATTTAGACAATTTCAAAGCATATTTAGAATATAAGCAGCGAAAGCTAAAATATCTACATTTGCAACTGTCATCTGTTTGTAACTGTTGTTGCTTTTCAGTCAACTCATTGCTAAACCTTTGCATGGTGAGAATAAACATTTAATTTTTCATGTACTTTAAAACAAATATGATATGTATAGATTTGGTGTTTTGAGTATTATTTTCTTCTACAGACTTCTTCTGGTGGCCTGCATAAACAAGACAAACCTTTACCTGTTCCTCCAACTCATCGAGATCTTCCGCCTCCCCCACCTGAGCGACACCCATCTGCAAGTGTTGATTCTCGAATGCAGAGGCGGCCTTTACCGAGCACACCAAATGACCTCCTACCACGAGACAAGCCACCTCTTGTACCGCCAAACCGACCTGGAGAAACCTGGCATATACGATCTCAGGCAGCTAAAACACCAGTCCAGACGCTTAATTCGGGGGATAGATGGACAGGTCGAGAATTATCCAACAGGCACTCGTTGCCTTTAGCATTGTCATCTCAGATGGATACCAGGACAGAGGCGGTTAGACATAGCAGTTCACTTGGGCTTGATAATGCAGTGGTGAGAATTACAATGGCATAATTTCATTTAACTTTGTTAGAGTTGGATACTTTGCAGTGCAGATCTTTGATTAACTTCAACAGTAACACTGCTGCCTCACAACGCCAGGGACCCGGGTTCAATTTCTACCTCAGCTGACTGTCTGTGTGGAGTTTGCAGGTTCTCCCCGTGTCCGCGTGGGTTCCCTCCGGATGCTACGGTTTCCTCCCGCAATCCAAAGCTGTGCAGGTTAGGTGAATTGACCATGCTAAATTGCCCATAGTCTTCTGGAATGTGTAGATTAGGTCATTAGTCAGGGGTAAATGTATATGATGGGGACAGGGGAATGGGGTGGGTTGCTCTTCGGAGGGTTGATGTGGACTTGTTGGGCTGAAAGGCCTGTTTCCACACTGTAGGGATTCTAAAAAAAAAGTTCTTTAATTAACTGAAGTAACCAATTTGACATTTCGGGCAAAAGCCCTTCATCAGGAATGAGGCTGGGAGCCTCGGGGGTGGAGAGATAAATGGAAGGAGTGGGGTGAGGTTGGAGGAAAGGTAACTGAGAGTGCAATAGGTGGATGGAGGTGGGGATGAAGGTGATAGATTGGAGAGGACGCTCTGTCAGGTCCATATCCCTTAACAACCCACCCTCCCCTCCTGGCACCTTCCCCTGCCACTGCAGGAATTGCAAAAGCTGCCCCCACATCTCCCTCCTCACCTCCGTCAAAGGCCCCAAAGGAGCCTTCCACATCCATCAAAGTTTCACCTGCACTTCCACACATGTCAATCACTGTATCTGCTGTTCCCGATGTGGTCTACTTTACACTGGGGAGACTGGACGCCTATTCACAGAGCGCTTCAGAGAACATCTCTGGGACACCCGCACCAATCAACCCTACCGCCACATGGCTGAATGTTTCAACTCACCCTCCCACTCTGCTGAGCAAATGCAGGTCCTGGGCCTTCTCCATTGCCATTCCCTTACCACCCGACGCCTGGAGGAAGAACACCTAATATTGTGCCTCAGGATCCTTCAACCCCAGGGCATCAATGTGGACTTCACCAGTTTCCTCATTTCCCCTCTCCCCACCTTACCCCAGTTCCAACCTTCCAGCTCAGCACTGTCCTCATGACCTGTCCCATCTGTCAACCTTCCTTCCCACCTATCTGCTCCACCCTCCCCTCCGAACTATCACCTTCATCCCCACCTACATCGACCTATTGCAATCTCAGCTACCTTTCCCCCAGCTGCACCCCCTCCCATTTATCTCTCCACCCCCAAGGCTTCCAGCCTGATGAAGGGCTTTTGCCTGAAACATTGATTTTCCTGCTCCTCGGATGCTGCCTGACCTGCTGTGCTTTTCCAGCACCACTCTAATCTTGACTCTGATCTCCAGCATCTGCAGTACTCACTTTTGCCCTGAAGTAACCAGATGTTTGATGCAAGTTTCTGTTTTATGGTGGGGGTTATAGGTTTTTATTTAGCCATTTCATCAAATAAGCAATAGTTAATGTCATTCTAATTTACATCAGTGACTTGGATTCAGAAACTCAAATTTAGTCAAACTTTAACAAACTGTATGGTGCAGTGAAATCCAAGAAGGATTCACAAGTGAGTTAGACAATCTGCAAGTGGGTGGATCAATGGCAGATGATGTTTAAAATACTGCACTTTGAAATTGAAAATAAAGTGACACAAATGCATCATGAGTAACAGTGAAATAACGAAGTTGAACATCTATTAAATATCACCATTTAAAAGATAATTATAGCTGGAGAAGGCCATAGTGTTAAGAGATCCTGAAATCGAAACCAAGCTAAAGCAGCTGTCACCAAAACAAGCGTGTGAGAATGCAAATCAGTAAAAATATGGTCAGACTGTCCAGTACTCTCATCATGCTACATTCTGACCACGATGTCCGATCGCCAAAACACAAGGGACACATTTAAGTGTAGGATTCCCAGTGCGTAAGGATGAATTCGGACATTATGACCTCAAAAACAAGCATCAGGAAGATGTTTTTAGAGACATACAATAACGCGTTCTCCTCTTGAGCTTTTCTCGAAGACTGCTTTTCCATTTTCATGAACTCATCTTTTAGGTGATGCCATCATGTAGCAACCATACCATCTGTACAATTATTGACATATGGGGTATCTGGACTTGCAGAATTAAAATAATTCATCAATATCCTCAATGCTGATCAGCTTCTCGCCACTGTACACAAGGGAAGCATTAATTTCTCAGCCATCATATTTAAATTCTCTCTTCTCTGTCTTTGTGACCACACCCCCTCACCTCGTGCGACCTTCTCTCTCTTGTATTTCTCCTCTTTCAGCTTTTTTCTTCTCTCCAGATCTCTTGTAGCACATTTCTTCCCCCCCCCCCACACTTCCTGTGCACCCCCTGCATACATACACACACACACCTCTTTCAGCTCATAGCCCTTCAGCTGCCTCTTTTTCTATCCCACTCTTCTTGAAGCCTCCTTCTTTTCCACCCTTCCCTTGCAGCTTCCTTCTCCCCTCTCTCACACCTCATAGCTTGCTGCTCCCTTCTCTCACTGCCTTTTTGCCACTGCATTCCTCTTGCAGCTTAGCTTCCTTTTCCCTCTCCTCTCTCCCAACCCTTTTGCAGCCTCCTCTCTTTTTCCATTGTCTCTCTCTATCTCTCTCTTCTCCAAGGCCTCCCTCCCACATATACCAACATTCAAATCGACACGGCGCGTGCGCGCGCACACACACTCACTCTCGCGCTATCTCTCTCCCTCTCTCTCTCTTTGAGTGCAACAAACAAAACTGGGTCCAACACAAGTTCCTTTCAGCATCAGCAATAGATTGTGCTTGCAAAACCTGTCCCCTCCATGGCTAAAGGCAACTCTGAACCCCAAACCCCAACTGCTGGCTTTTTCTTTACCCAACACTCAGCCCTTGCCCTGATAAAACTCTGCCCAGCAACTCTTTCAATGTCATTGCTGACTTTCCTAATTGTTTGTTGCTTCTCTGATCACGTGCTGTTTCTTTCCTGTGTTTGGTATTGCCGCATTTACTAATGTGCCTATTAGCTGCAAGTTTAGGGGATAGTCAGCCTGTGATTGGAGAAGCAGCATCTTAACATTCCCTTCCATTCTTTTCATGAGATGACTCATTTCTTGAGTGATTGTTTGTAGACCATGTTCAGCGGTAGATTGGCACACAGACGCCATGTATTTTGAGCATTGTAAGATATCAAACAATGAGCCGATAGATAATCTAGAAACTTGCGGACAATTAAATTGCCTAAGAAAATATAGGTTCAGACCGAAAAAATGAAGTTTGGATTGATGTCAAGAAGCTCTTTCGATAAGGGATTGAAATGCATTAAATAAGTTCTTACTTTATAACAGAGATCAAACCATAGAATTATTTAAGAAACAGCAATGTGAGGAGTGTCATTTCGGAAAGACAAATCAGGGCAAGACTTATCCACTTAATGGCATGGTCTGGGAGTGTTGCCAAGCAGAAAGACCTTGAGGTGCAGGTTCATCGTTCTTCAAAGTGAAGTCGCAGGTAGACAGGGTGGTGAAGAAAGCACTGTATGGTATGCTTGCCTTTTTTGGTCAGTGGATTGAGTTTAGGAGTTGGGATGTCATGATGTGGCTGTACAGGACATTGGTTAGGCCACTTTTGGAATGCCGCATTCTGTTCTGGTCTTCCTGCTATAGAAAAGATGTTCTGAAACTTGAAAGGGTTCAGAAAAGATTTACAAGGATGTTGCTGAGACTAGAGGGTATCAGCCACAGGGAGAGGCTGAATAGCTGGAACTGTTCTCCCTGGAGCATTAGAAGCGGCAGGATGACTTATAGAAGTTTATAAAATCATGAGGGGCATGGACAGCATAAATAGACAAGTCTTTTCCCTAGGGATGGGTGAGTTCAGAACTAGAGGGCATAGGTTTATGTGAGAGGGGAAAGATTTAAAAGGGATCTGAGGGGCTACTTTTTCACAGAGAGGGTGGTGCATGTATGGAATGAGCTGCCAGAGGAAGTGATAGAGGCTGGTATAATTCCAACATTTAAAAGACATCTGGATCCAGATATGAATAAGAAGAGTATAGAACGATATGGAGCAAATGCTGGCAAATGGGACTTAATTATTTTAGGATATCTGATCAGCATGGATGAGTTGGACTGAAGGGTTTGTTTCTGTGCTGTACAACTCAATAATCCTACAATTAGTCCCTGCAGCATATCAATTTCAGTGGGGTCGCTCGGGATGGATCAGTAAAAACATACCATGTCCTTCCCCAGCTAGAATTATCTTTTAAATGGTGATATTTAATAGATGTTCAAATTACTGGAACTGAAATCAATGCATGAACAGAGGTGCAAGTTACCTTATCCAAATGCATGATTTGAATGCCACACTAAGTTACTTAGATAGTAGCTTGCAGGATAAAACAAAAGCTACCGCCTTGGGCAACAGTCTGTGTGGGGTTTGCACATTCTCCCTGTGTCTGCGTGGGTTTCCTCCGGGTGCTCCGGTTTCCTCCCACAATCCAAAGATGTGCAGGTCAGGTGAATTGGCCATGCTAAATTGCCCATAGTGTTGGGTACTTTAGTCAGGATAAATCTAGAGTAGGGGAATGGGTGTGGGTGGGTTACTCTTCGGAGGGTTGATGTGAACTTGCTGGGCCGAAGAGCCTGTTTCCATACTGAAGGGAATCTAATCTAATCTAAAAGCCATAGTGTTATGATAAGTTTCTTCACTGATTTGGGATCTTTGAGAAAATGAAAGAAGGGCCAGAGGAAGCACATAGTCTGAGGAAACCATGATATGTGTGTGCGCAGGATTTTAGCAGTTTCCACACTTTATCTGCTAAAATTAATTCACAGCTTGACTTAGGTTCTTGTATACACATCCAAATTTATATATAACTCACCTACTTTATGCTGATTTTTAGAAAAATTTCATTTTTAAATTGCTATTCCTTACATAATATCTTTTGATTATTGCAGGCTTTCTGTGGTGCCTTGAGTGATGGCTCAGAGTACGAGACCTCCAAAGTGAAATCCTCCACATCAGCAAGTACCATCTACTCTCTTGCTTCACGGTATGTAAAGTTCTGCATTGTGAATGTTGCATAGGGGTTGAGCATCAGTGACGGTTTACATCATCTGCAATAAAGCCTGTATAAGGAAGTGAATAGCTTTACATATACACAATAATGCATCGATGACCTGTTGCATGATACAATCACAGTTTTCTTTTACGTGATTTGCTATGTCATTATTCACTGAGATGGCAATATCAGTTGTGTTTGTCTCTGGTATTGTAGGGAGTGAGGGATTAACAAATTTACTCTGTGCTACAGTTACAGTTCAAGGGCACTGTCAAACCTAAGTGGTCATTATTAATGAATAGAACATGGATAGGTTTTTGATTGGAGGTGGGGTACCCACTGGCAGTCACTCAGTTTCTTGCCAAATATCCACATCCATATTTTCAAATAAAAGTAACTGGATAGTGGTTAAGAATTGGATCTGCACCATTTTCCACTGTAACAAACTTTTCCCTTTTTAGTTTAGGATTTGCTTTAAACATGACTTTTTTAAAAAAAAAACAAAGCATCTTAGTCATCCTAACCCTTCAGCTAGAAGTTGTGACATATGGAGCTTGATGTGGAAGAGACAATTTTTTTCAAAGGTGAATGTCACCAAGTACACTGTCTAAATTGTAAAGATAGTTCTCTGCTAGAAAAGGCTCTGTGTTCACCATTATACTAACTTTATAATTTCTGTGCTCTTGGCTGCACCATTTTTGTCTCATAGAAGTGGAATACAGGGAGCCTCAAATGCACAGGCAGTTCCGAGGTAAGGTCGTGTTTGGTCATTTAAACTTTAAGGCTATAATTTAGGCACTTCATCTGGCAAATGTCAGGTAGTTGACTGAAGTTATGTAGTAACTGGCAGTAACTATTGAAATAATCAACAAGTTACCTATACAAAAGAAAAAAAATAGAAATGCAAGCAGATTCTGGATATCATGAACAATAACAGAAATTGCTAGAACAATTCAGCAGGTCTGGCAGCATCTGTGGAGAGACAGCAGTGTTAACGCTTCAGGTCCAGTGACTCTTCTTCCAGGGTTTTTTTCCACCAATTTCTGTTTTTGTAGCAAGCTGCCTGTTGCCTGTTGTCGTTTGATAATGCAGAACTTAAATATTGCTGTAACAAAACACATTTTGTCGAAGCTTTTTATCTTGCACTCATCAGGATGACTGGTAAGAAATATCAAAGTAAGGAAAAACAACATTGAGACAGTATGAGAGGGGAATACTGATTAGTAGATACATTTCCATGGAGAAATTGGCGAAAGTAATACTATCGCCTGTTTATTAGTCTGTCTGTTTTGCACCAGTATATCTCAAAGAAATGGACCGATTTTAAAAAGGCTTTGTACACATTGTATGGCCCATGGAAGACTGATTAGTTTTTGACGATGGTTCTGGAATTTTTCAAAGGATCTGTTATCATTGTGAGATGGGATGAATTGGCTTTTTTGTGGTTTGCAGTTATAAAATTGGGAAGAAAACATAATTTGATGGAAATATGCAGGAAATCCTTCAGAATCTGTAATGAGAAACATTTTCTCTGCAACATCTTTCCTGGGGATGCATTGACTAATGGACCTAGTTTTGGAAGTACCAAAGAGGGCAGAAGAGAGAAGATGGGGAGAAAGAAGTGGGGAAAAAAAAGGCTTGAGTGTTGACAGTGAACAAAGAAATGGTGGCCTTCCAATGGGCAAGAAAGAGGTAACGTCAGGGTTAAATTGTATGGATGTAAATGCATGAAGTATCATGAACAAGATTGGGGAATTCAAAATTCTTCTGGGGGAATATGACATAGTAACATTGATAGAAACATGGCTTAAGCCAGAACAAGACTGATACCTTAACATCCAGATTATCAGGTTGTTAGAAGAAACAGGATGAATAAAAAAGGGAGGAGGTATAGCAGTTTTGGTCAAAGATGGTATCATGATGCTTGAACAAGATGCAGTTCCTGAATTAGAACCTACATGTTAGAACATAGAACATAGAAGAATACAGCGCAGTACAGGCCCTTTGGCCCTCGATGTTGCGCCGATCCAAGCCCACCTAACCTATACTAACCCACTATCCTCCATATACCTATCCAATGCCCGCTTAAATGCCCATAAAGAGGGAGAGTCCACCACTGCTACTGGCAGGGCATTCCATGAACTTACGACTCACTGAGTGAAGAACCTACCCCT
>NC_057745.1:37692395-37775790 GCF_004010195.1 Chiloscyllium plagiosum
GGTACCTTATCAAACGCCTTACTAAAATCCATATATACCACATCTACCGCTTTCCCCTCATCAACCTCCTTCGTCACCTTTTCAAAGAATTCAATAAGGTTTGTGAGGCACGACTTGCCCTTCACAAAACCATGCTGACTATCCTTGATCACATTATTCCTATCTAGATGTGCATAAATCCTATCCCTTACAATTCTCTCTAAGACTTTGCCCACAACGGAAGTGAGACTCACCGGCCTATAGTTACTATGGTTATCCCTACTCCCCTTTTTGAACAAGGGAACCACATTTGCTATCCTCCAGTCTTCTGGCACTACTGCTGTAGACAAAGAGGACATAAAAATCAAGGCCAATGGCTCTGCAATCTCCTCCCTTGCTTCCCAGAGAATCCTAGGATAAATGCCATCAGGCCCAGGGGACTTATCTATTTTCACCTTTTCCAGGATTTCCAACACCTCTTCTCTACATACCTCAAAGTCATCCATTCTACTTAATTGTGACTCAGTATTCACATCGGCAACAATGTCCTGTTCCTGAGTGAATACTGACGAAAAGTATTCATTCAGTGTCTCCCCAATCTCTTCCGCCTCCACACGCAACTTCCCCCTACTATCCTTGACTGGACCTATTCCTACCCTAGTCATTCTTTTATTCCTAACATACCTATAGAAAGCCTTAGGGTTTTCCCTAATCCTGCCGACTAAGGACCTTTCATGTCCCCTCCTTGCTGCTCTTAGCTCTCTTTTCTGGTCCTTCCTGGCTACCCTATCACTCTCAATCGCCCCAATTGAACCTTCACGTCTCATCTTGAGATAGGCCGCCCTCTTCTATTTAACAAGGGATTCCAATTCCTTATTAAACCACGGCTCCCTCGCATGACCCTTTCCTCCCTGCCTGACAGGTACGTAATTATCAAGGACACTCAATAGTTGCTCCTTGTACAAGCTCCACATATCATTTACACTCTTGCCTTGGAGTCTACTTTTCCAAGCCACACATCCTAAGTCATGCCTCACCGCATCATAATTTCCCTGACCCCAGCTATAACTCTTGCCCTGTAGTAGACACTTATCCCTCTCCATCACGAGAGTAAAAATCACCGAATTATGGTCACTATCCCCAAATTGCTCACCTACCTCTAATTCTAACACCTGGCCTGGTTCGTTACCCAGAACCACATCCAGTATGGCTTCACCTCTTGTTGGCCTGTCTACATATTGTGTCAGGAAACTCTCCTGCACACATTGAACAAACACTGACCCATCTAACGAACTTGAGCTATAGCTTTCCCAATCAATGTTGGAGGTGAAAAACAGGAAGGAGCAGTGACCTTGTTGGGGATTTATTATAGACCTCCAAGTATTGGGGAGGCAGAAGAAGAGAGCATTTGTAGGCAGATAATGGAAATCTACAAGGCAAGTAGTTTTTTTTTATTCATTAACAGGATGAGACCATCACTGGGTAAGCCAGCATTTATTGCCGATCCCAGAGTGAACCATATTGCTGTGGGTCTGGAGTCACATGTAGGCCAGACCTGGCAAGGATGTAAGTTTCCTTAGTGAACCAGATGGGTTTTTCCAACAATTGACAATGGATTCATGCCATTAGACTCCTAATTCCAGATTTTTAAATGAATTCAAATTCCATCATCTGCTTTGGCAGAGATTATACCTGGATTCGGAGAACATTTCCTGGTTCTCTGGATGTATAGTACTGAGGTAATAACACCAGGCCAACATAAATGGTTGTAAATGTGGCAGGCCAAGTGAGAATATCAGATGAGAACATTTGGGAAATAGCAATCTTAATACAATATGGTTTATTGTTAAGTTGGAAAAGGATAGAAATCAGTCAATGATTAAGATCCCAGAAAAGGTTGACTTTAGGCGTCTAAAAGTTGTACTGGAACAGGTTGGAAATGCTGGATAAAATGGGATGAAAAAAAGGGAGAATTTCAAAAGAGGTGAATAGGGTGTAAGCCAGGTATGTACATATGAGAAATAAATACAGGGTATCAAAAGCTAGAGTACCCTGAATAATTAAGAATATTCATGAAAAAATAAGGAAGTAAAAGGAGTCTTATTATGCATACTGGAATAATATTAGCAATAAAAATCAGGAAGAGTATCTCAAATGCAGGGAAGAGGTGAAGGCATCAATAAGGAAGACTAAGAAGAAGTATAAGGAAAGGATGGCAGGCTGTGCTAAAACAAATGGGAACATGTTCTTCAAATATATTAATAGTAAAAGATTAGTGAATGACAGAGTGAGGCCCATAAGGAACAAACAGGGTAAGCTGCTCACTGAAGCAAAGCGAATGACAGAGGTATTAAATGAGTAATTAGCTTCTATTTTTTACCAAGTTAGAAAATGCTGACAATGGCCTAGCTGAAAATGAGGGTGTTGAGCAGCTGAGCAGTATAGCACTAGAGGGTCTAAAAGCCAGGTAGAGAAGTCACCAGGTTGGATTGAATGCATCCTAGATTGCTGAGAAACTAAGGGAGTAAATTGTGGCGCCATTGACAGAAATTTTCTACACCTCTCAACATAGGATGGGTCTTGGGTGACTGGAGAATTGAAAATGTGACAGCATTGTTTAAAAAGGGGTAAGGATAACACAGGAAATTACAGACCTGTCTGCTTGGCCTCAGTAGTAGGGAAAGCTAATAAAGGCCATAATATAGAATAAGGTAATTATATGCAGTAAATTTAATACTAGGCAGTCAACATGGCTTTGTCAAGGAAAGTCATGTCTGATAGATTTAATAGGGCTCTTTGAGGTGACACAGATGGTGGATGAGGGTAGTACTGTGGATGTTGTATATTTGGTCTTTCAGAAAATATTTGATACAGTGCCACATGGCAGATTGTTTAGCAAATTAGAAATGTTTGGGATTGCTGGGTCTCTAGTAATGTGGTTTAGAAGTTGGCTAAAAGATAGGAAGCAGAGAGTTTCTCAAACCGGAGGCAAGTTGAAAGTCATTTTTATAAATGATTTGGGTCTGAACATAGGAGGTATAGTTAGTAAGTTTGTAGATGACACCAAAATTGGAGGTGTACTGGACAGTGAAGGTTACCTCAGAGTACAACAGGATCTTGATCAGATGGGCCACTGGGTTGAGGAGTGGCAGATGGAGTTTAATTTAGATAAATGTGAGGTGCTGCATTTTGGAAAGGTAAAGCAGAGCAGGACTTATACACTTAATGGTAAGGTCCTGGGGAGTGTTGCTGAACAAAGAGATCTTGGACTGCAGATTCATTGTTCCTTGAAAGTTGAGTTACAGGTAAAAGGATAGCGAAGAAGGTATTTGCTATGCTTTCCTTTATTGGTCAGAACATTGAGTACAGGAGTTGGGGATCCCCCTCCCATAGCAAGGATGTTGTGAAACTTGAAAGGTTCAGCAAAGATCTACAAGGATGTTGCCAGGGTTGGAGGGTTTGAAGTATAAGGAGAGGCTGAATCAGCTGGGGCTATTTTCTTTGGAGCGCCGAAGGCTGGGGGATGACCTTATAGAGGTTTATAAAATCATGAGGGGCATGGATAGGGTAAATAGACAGGGTGGGGGAGTCCAAAACTAGAGAGCATAGGTTTAGGGTGAGAGGGGAAAGATTTAAAAGGGACCTAAGAGGCAACTCTAACACACAGAGGGTGGTGTGCTTATGGAATGAGCTGTCAGAGGAAGTGGTGGAGGCTGGTACAATTCCAACATTTAAAAGACATTTGGATGGGTATATGAATAGGAAAGGTTTAGAGGAATATGGGCCAAATACTGGCAAATGTGACTAGATTAATTTGGCATGGTCGGCATGGACAAGTTGGACTGAAAGGTCTGTTTCTGCGCTGTACATCTCTCTCTCTCTGATTCTATGGTGTTCCCCAGGAATTGGTGTTGGAACCCTTGCTTTTTCTAATGTGTGTAAAAGATTTGGAGATAGGTGTTGAGGGCAAAATCTGAAAATTTGCAGATGATCCTAAGGTAGAGAGGAATAGTGAATTGTGAGAATGAAATTGGCGACTTCAGAGGAGAATTGACAAATTGACCAAATGGGCAGACACCTGGCAAATGCAGCTCAATGTCGAGAAGTGTGACATAATGCACATTGATAGAAGAAACATGGAGAGAAAATACAGGCTCAATGGATTAAAGAGACTTCGGGTTTGCATGCATAATTCACTGAAGGTGGCCAAGCAAGTTGAAACATTTGTTAAGAAGGCTTATAGGATCCTTTATGTTATAAATAGAGGCATAAAGTAAAAAGCTAGGAAGTGATGTTACACCTCTGCAAATCATTTGTCAGACCATATTGTGTTCCAATTCAAAGAAAGATGCAGGGAGTTTAAAAAAGATTTACTAGAGTCAGAGTCATAAAAATGTACAGCACTAAACAAGCCCTTCAGTCCAAGTCATCCATCCTGACCAGATAACCTAAATTAATCTAGTCCCATTTTCCAGCATTTGGCCCATATCTCTCTATACTCCTCATGTAACCGTCCAGATGCCTTTTAAATGTTGTACTAGCCTCCTTCCTCTGGCAACTCATTCCATACATGCATCACCCTCTGTATGAAAAGTTGCCCTTTAGATCGCTTCTAAATCTTTGCTCCCTCACCTTAAGCCTTTGCCCTCTGGTTTTGGACTCCCTTTTCCTGCTGAAAAACCTTGGCTATTCACGCTATCTATGCCCCTCATGATTTTATAAAGCTCTAAAATGTCATCCCTCAGCCTCCGATCTAGGGAGAAAAGCCCCAGCCTATTCAGCCTCTCCCTATAGCTCACTCAAACTCTCCAAGCCAAGCAACATCCTTGTAAATATTTTCTGAACCCTGCCAAGTTTCAGAACATCTTTCCTAAAGCAGGGAGACCAGAATTGAATGCAGTATTCCAAAATTGGCCTAACCCATGTCCTGTACAGCTCTAATACAACACCCGAACTCCTATACGCAATGTACTGACCAATAAAGGCAAGCGGACCAAACACTTCTCTGCCTTCTTCTCTACCCTGTCTACATATGACACCACTTTCAAGGAACGATGAGCCTGTACCCCAAGGTCTCTTTGTTTGGCAACACTCCCCAGGGCCCTATCATTAATTGTATAAAGTCTTGCCCTGATTTGCCTTATCAAAATGCAACACCTCATATTTATCTAAATCAAACTCTGTCTGCCACTCTTTGGCCCATTTTCCCATCTGATCAAGGTCCTGCTGTACTCTGAGGTAACCTCTTGGCTAGGCAAAAGTGAGGACTGCAGATGCTGGAAACCAGAGTTTAGATCAGAGTGGTGCTGGAAAAGCACAGCAAATCAGGCAGCATCCGAGAAGCAGGAAAATCGACGATTCCTGATGAAGGGCTTTTGCCGGTAACCTCTTGGCTGTCCACTACTCCACCAATTTTGGTGTCATCTGCAAACGTACTAACCCTGCCTCCTATGTTCACATCCAAATAATTTGTATAAATAGTAAAAAGCAGTGTATCCAGCACTGATCTTGCACACACCTGCTGATCATCTGTCTCCAGTCCGAAAAGCAACCCTCCACCACCACCACACTGTGTCTCCTATCTATGAGTCAGTTTTGTATCCAAATGGCTAGCTCGCTCTGCATTCCATGTGATCTAACTTTGCTAACCAGTCTACCATTGGAACCTTGTTGAATGCCTTGCTGAAGTCTAAATTTTCAACTAGATTGATAATGGTTGAGGGATTTAAGTTCAAGGGAAGATTAGAGAAATTAGGCTTATTCTCCTTGGAACAGAGAAGTTTAAGAGATTACCTTATTGAGGTGCTCAAAAGAGAGCTGGATCTAAATTTGCAAGTAATGAACTTAGAGGACTATGGAAATAGGGCTGGAGTACGGGACTAGCTGGGTAACTCTTTTGGGAGCTGGTACAGAAACAATGGGTCAAATCGTCTACTTCTGTACTTCAAAATTCTATGATTCTGTTCTGTGATTCTGTGGCACATTGTAGTTGTCTTCAGGCTTGGAATACTTCTATAGATATATCTTCAGTCTGTAATTCTTAATGAAGTTGAAGAGTTTTTAAAATGATGTTTCTGGGAAAAAAAAATCAATGAAAAGCATTGAAACCCAACTGTAAATGTGCAGCTTGATTTAGAGAAGTGACACTTGTGCAAATGAATACTCCATTTGTGCTTCATTATGATGTGATCCTAGTGCATGAATTTGGGTTCTTGTTCATTGCTTCCCACATGGTGAGGTTTTGATCATGAATAGTCGTTAGGAGAAGCCAATGACAATCAGCCACACATCAAGGAGAAGGCAAAAGGATCCAGTGGTTAGTTGTAACCTAGTAGCTTTCAGGCATCTCATTGCTGAGCATCATTCAGTAGTGTTGGCTGAAATCTGAAAGTGAGGTGGCCTTCTATGATGTGATCTTGTGGTAGGGGGATAAAGCTATAACTTAAAGCTACTTTTGGAAAGTTAATAGAGGCAGAAGTGGCATCTCTTCAATGATGAATTAAGTTGTTTTCTGCAGTAAATTTTGTACAAAGCTTCCTACAGCACGAATTCAGTTGAGTGACAAATGTTTTGGCATGGGACAGCTTCCTGTGAAATTGTTCTCTTTGTGTTTTCTGTATAATTGAATCCTTGATTACTGTTTAAGCAGGCAACTGGAATCATTTATTGTATTAAGTAATTTCTCTGCAATAGGAAGTTTGAAATTATTTCTCTAAATTAAGTCTTCATGTTCTAATGAAAAAGAGGCATCATATGTCATGTCTAACATTAAATCATTGTTATCATAAGGTGCTGCTTGTGTGTAATGGCACTGTTTGTGGCCACGTTTATGGGGCTGCAGCATGAGATTGTTTATAAATTTCTAAAAGTGGAATAAATCATTTTGAAGCTACTTTAATTCTCATTTTGTACTTTCAGACCCCTGACAAAGCCTTTTACACCAGAGGAGCGTTCAGAGAGTAGTGATGAGGACATTGATTACATGACTCCGTCCTCGCTACCTGTACATGCTCCACTCTGTGTTACCACCTCGTTGGATTCCAGAGTTTTGGTTCAGTCACAGGGCAGCCACAATGCAGAGTAAGGGAAATTTTATTTTAAGCATATTTGTATTTAAGACTCCTTAGCTGCTGGAAAGCAGGTTCCTGAATTGTATTTGGGCGACATTGATTGCAACCAGATTTATTCGTGGAAAAGGCTCATAAGAAACATTGCTGCCCCCTACAGCTCCTTTTGTGTTTGTAACCAGTGCAGCTGAATATTCTTCATCACATAAAAATCTTGGGTAGCAATACTGTGATTGTGCATCTCTTTTCTGAAGTCAGTAGGCACCAGGTTATAATCTAACAGGTTTATTTGAAGTCATACAAGCTTTCGGAGTGTTGCTGAACCTGACGAAGCAACAACAGTCTGAAAGCTTGTGTGACTTCAGATAAACCTATTAGATTTATAACCTGAGGTAGTGACTTCTGACTTTGTCCACCCCAGACCAACACCAGCACCTCCATATCATCATTCTGAACAAATGACAAATAGTTGTTCATAAATCAAAGGCTATTCTTAATGTAAAGATCAATAACCATCCACCTGATGATTAAACTGAAACACGACTGAGAGGTTTTTGTAACTGAGTAATTGTTAGTGATTTTCCTTTTTTTTGTCGGTTAGAGCTTTGTCTGATTCGGACCCACTGAGGCAGATGTGCGAATTTATGTTTACCTCATCGTCTCAGGCCACAAATATAGACTTTACAACTGGTAAGATGCTTCTTTATCCTTCCAGAAACTAAGCCTTGAGTGATGTGTGCATTTTGTGCCCCTTCCAAAATGTCAATGATGTTTTCTCTATCATTTAAGTGAACATTTTAATCTCTTCCTTATCTGTAGACAATGGTGATTGTGCTATCAATGATGGGCCTGAACAAGGTGAGAGTGAAGATGAAGATAATGCATATGACTTCCCCAAACCGCCAGTGCCACTTCCTCCAGCACGTCGCACATTGTCTGATATCTCTCAAGCAAGTTCAACATTTTCCAATGTGTCTGATCAAAATCTGCCTAGTCCCAACACAGGAGGTGAGTTTTGTTTTTAGTAACGCAATTTCAAGATGTGAGCATTTTTATTTTATCCAATTTCATGACAAAATGATGATCCACCTTGAACCATTGCAATCTGTTTGGTGAAAGTGCTAACAAAATGCTGTTAGGCAGGGACTCTCAAGATGTTAACACAGCAACAGTGAAGAAATGACAATGTAGTCCCAAGTCAAGTTGGTGTGTAGCTTGGAGGGGGACTATGCAATGATAGTGATGGGAATGAATCTTTAGGGTGCTGAATAGGATACATAACAGGCAGAGTGCTTTGTCCTGGATGATGCGAAGCTTGTTGAGTGTTGTTGGAGCTGTACTCCTCCAGGAAAGTGAGGCTGATTCCATCACAGACTAAACTTGTGCCTTGTAGCTGTTGCACGGGGTTTGTGGAGTCAGGAAGAGAGCTACTTGCTGCAAAAGTCCTAGTCTCTGACCTATTCTTGTCACCACAACGTGGATATATCTGATCCAGTTCACGTTCTGGTCAATCACAATCCCCTGAAGTGTTGATACTGGGAGATTTAACAATGGTAATGCCATTGAACGTCAAGGAGAGATGGTTAGATAATTTATTGTTGGAGATGGTCACTGTAATATTTGAGTGATGTGAATTTACTTGCAGCTTATGAGCCCAAGTCTGAATATTGTTCATGTCTCACTGTAAGTGGGTATGTAATGCTTCAATATCTGCATGTGGTTGGTTTGGGTTTGTCTTGCTTTTTGCCAGGACATACCTGGACAATTTTCGCTTGGTTTGATAGATAATAGTGTTGAATCTCTACTGAATCAGCTTGGACAATAAGGTGGCTAGTTCTGATACACACCTTTTGCAAGGGAACTTGCCATATGCCTGAACATGCCATATGCCTGAAGTCCTTAAATAAAAGGTACTGGAAATTTAAATACAACAGCAATGCTGGAGAAACTCAACAGGTCTGACAGCATCTTTGGAAAGAGAAAGCAAGTTAACAATTCAAGTGCAATTACTCTTCTTTAGAACTCATCAGTGATGAGAAACATTCGAAATACATAACAGCGCAGAAGGAGAGGCTGCAGAGTTGGTTGAGGGAAAAAAAGGGATGATCAAGGGGATGCGGAGGTGAGAGACGCAGAGGCTTCAAGGAGGGCGTAAATAAATGTATTGATGAGAATGAGAAAGAAGAAATGTAAAAAGTAACCCCAAAAACTAAACGTTAGCTCTCCATAAAATCTTAAGAGGAGTTTTTGGGCTGACTGGGCTACTATGTGCTCTGGCGGTGACCAGAGAAAATTATGGGAAGTTGGTGGTCATGCTTTTCAACACATGGAAGTTAGTTAACCTGTTCAGTTGAAAATAATCATTGTGGCAAAAAGTGCCACACAGTCACCTCAGTCTAATTTTTATCCAGCTTTGCAGGCTTCATTATCTTCAGAGTTGAAAATGGATTTGAACATCTTGTGATCATGACACAATAGGAAAGATAAATGATAATGAAGTTATTTAGGCATGGAGAAGCACCTATTTCCCTGTCATTCCTGTGCTGACTGAACAACATTGGCTCCTGATTAAACAATATCTTGATTTTAAAATTCGCATCTTAAAAAAAATCTCTTCATGGTATTTTCTCTCTCACACACATCCCACCTCCCACTGTATCTGTAATCTCCTCCAGTCCCACACCCTTAGAGGCATTTGTGTTCTTGTGTTTTTGCTTTTTTGCATCATTGATGTTAATTTCTGGGCATCAGGTGGGGTGGGATGCTTGTCATTGAGCTGAAGGTCAGCATCAAAAAAAGTTTAGAAAAAGGAAAGAAAGAAATTTGTGAAAGCAAAGTTTTGTATAATTTTATATTTCAAGGGTACGTATTTAAATGGAGTGCTAATATTGAATGTGTTATGGGCCAGCAATGTGTAACATTTGAAACACGGATAATATGATACAACTTGTAAACCAGCAAGTGTTGGTACTTTAAGGTCAGGGAATAAAATTTCAGATGCTAAAAGAGAGATGCAATTTTGGATGATAAGTCTGTCTGATCAAGTGTTTCATTTTTTTTTCAGATTCATCTGCACCTGAAAGACCTCCCAAGCCATTACCTCGGCGAATCAACTCAGAACGTAAATCCGGTCCTAGTCAGTCCAACAGCTGTCATAAGACACAGCAGCAGACTCTCTCAGCTGAGATCAACAGCCTCTTGAGCCAGGGCTACTCATATCAGGATATCCAGAAAGCATTGCTAATTGCACAAAATAATGTGGAAATGGCAAAGAATATTCTTCGGGAGTTTGTGTCTGTCCCTTCCCCTGCACACATTGCAACATAGCCATCCCTTAGGACACTGCCTCCAGCTAGTCAGAGCTAGTGGTTGGTCTGATATAAGCCTTGGCTTGAGTGACAACGTGCCTCGTCTAACCCCCTCGCCTCATCAAATTGAATAATCAGGTCTGTGCAATTACTGAAATATAGAAGGATGGTAGCACCCTGCCTCATTTCCACTCCAACTGTTGGATTTTTATGAAAAAAGTTTATATGTGAAGGTATTCTTAAGATGTCTGAGGTTTGACAAATTTACAATCTTAAGGGCAGTCATCACATAAGGAATTTTGCAATCCATATAAAACTGATGCCAATTGATTACTTTGTGCAGAATTATCAGAAATGTTTGAATATTATCTCTGGTTCTAGTTCCAAAAGTATTCCAATAAAGTGGATGTACCTCCATGAATGAATTTCAAAATTATATTTTCCAAATTGGATTCTAAAGCTGAGAAATATGTATTATACACAGGCTGTATCATATTCAAACATTGTATTATTCAAAGTATGCAGTAACAGGCTTCTGTGTGCCTGTGCAAGTATTGCGTGAACAAAGTTGAAAATGTTAACAGTGAGTTGGGATTCAAAAGTTAGTTTCAGTATAAGAAGGTTTAAAAGTAGACCCAGCTTCACTTGGTATTACTTATCAATTTGTGTCACTGGGATGTACAGCTGCTGGTGTGGAATCAGGTTAGCACTTAAACCATCCAGCCATTCAGAATAAATATGTGGGTCTATTTTTGTACATGCAGGAATCATTTGCACAGAATAAAATATTAGTTAGAAAGTTGTATTTATACAGTACCGGGTTGTGTGCGTATGAAAGAGAAATTTAAAGTGAAAAGTGGATCCCAATTTACACAAATCCAAAAGAGATGTTCAGTCCAATCGTGCAAAGTTCTTGCTATAAATAAATCTGCAATGACAGCACGGGTTTCATTGTACAATTCTAATTGATGTTTTCCCCATTTGAATTATTGTGTTTGGCATGAGGTTTGAGTGTAAAGTAAGGAGCAATTAAGAATAGAAAATAGGTAGGTAACCACATGTAATCAATGCAACACTGATGCTGAGCAGGTACTAGAACAGATTGTTATTTGATCCCAGCTGATCCCTGAGAGAAATCTCAATGTTAGTTTACCAAGAAAGAACCCTCCAGGTTAAAAAATACTTGGTTTTGAATCATTGTATTACAATGCATTTAATCACAAGAATGTGACGAAAATCAGGAATTGTAAGATGCCACCTTACTCATGAAGTCCAAGAATACTATCCCTATCCTACATTGGCCATTTAGTCCCAAATGAAGACATACTTGTAGTTTCCAATATACTGTTCACCCATTATATTTCAATAAGATATTTAGCACTGAGCTATGATTCTAATTCTACTGTCTATTTTATTATGAACAAGCAAACGAAAGCCCTAATAGAAAAGCAAAATACTGCAGCTGCTGGAAGTACTCAGGTCAAGCACCATCTTTGGAGGTGGGGAGAGAAACAAAATTGAAGTTTCAGATCAATGCTCTTTTATCAGGACTGGTTTCATTGACCTGAAACATTCTCTCACTCGTGCTCCCTGTCTCCATGGAAGCATGCAGTTGTTCTGGGGTATTAGAGGATTTTCTTCTTTCTATTAATGAAGGAATTATATAAATATATTATTGTCTGAGTTGACAGATCCAAATTGTTATTTGAATTACAATTTGCCTGTACCAAGATTGAATAGGGGCAACAATCAGGATGCTGCACTTGATCATAATAGTCCCTGGACAGAGGATGGGAAAAATCGGTTTCTGATTGCTTTCCAGTGAATCCTGCAAAAGAATGGATGTATGGGTGTTCTTGGGTCAATCTCTGTGTGGCTGCATTTCTGACTGTTGGCATGTATGTATCTCTTTGTTTGATGCAGATTTTCTCCGAGCAAAGGGTTGTATGTGCCCTTTGTGACCTTGCCCTCTTTGGTATAGTAGTCTGGGTTTGTCAGACACTAGAGGGAGTCAGTGTTCAGGAGAGGAAAAGTGGAAAATCTGAAGAGGAAATGTGTGCTATGTTGAAGCAGATACAAAATTTTACCTTTTTGTCATTTACCTTGGTCTAGTTTTTCCTGTTCTGTTCAAACTACAGTGAAGAACATCTGCTGTGTTCTCCTGAGCTGTAGCTCCTGATAGCACCTTGATGAGGAATACACATCATTCTTACTTCGAGCTATATGACTATTCCTTTGCTAAAGCTGGGTTGAAATCCTTCACTTTTCTTAACAGTGCTGTAGGTGTACCTACCTGTACCATATGGACTGCAGTAATTCAAGAAAGTGGCTATCATCTTCTCAAAGGCAACTAGCGGAGGCAATAAATGTAGGTCTTGCCAGCTTCACATTTCGTACCAGAATTCTAAAAAAAGGCTTTAAATAGTTTTCAGTCAAGTCCAGAGATGTTGTAAGAATTTATTTCCGACAATGTTTCTGTTCAAAACTTGGTAAAACTAAACTGAAATAATTCAAACTGCTACAGCAGTCAAGTGAGACTAACAGCAGTATTACTGTTGCACTTTTAAATACTTTTCTTTCTTGCCCTATGCAAGCATTGATGTAGGAAGTAATTTGGGTGTGATCAACAACCAGCAAATACAACTTGACGTTACTGTGATGTTCATGAAAGGTATGTGAAAGTAGATATTTGTAAGGAAAATATCTGTACCTAACGTCAATATAGAATCACAACATGAAACAAAAGAGTAGGAGACTATTTGGGCCAATGTGCCTGTGCCAGCTCTTTAGAAAAAGTTATCTAATTAGTTCCACTCCCCACTCTTTCCCAAAAACCTTGTAAATTCTTTGACATTGTCAAAAGCACAATGGTTTCATTTTTGTTTATGTTCTACTCTGTCATCGTGTTTATAGATTTTATCAGGATAGATCAGAAATTAAAATTAAAAATTGTAGAGGGAATTCTTCAATTTCAGATTTGCAAAAAATAAAAATTTTTGAAGGAGAATTCTGGAATAGATCTTGGAAAGGTTTTACCTTGCATGTAAGGATATGGTATTCTAACTGCATAATCCTGCGATGCTGTTTTTTTATTAAAAGAGCCATTTTCATCAGTCTGTTGAATGCAAGCATTTGTGTTTATGTACTGTAATGGAGAATGGAAAGTTGACTGTGGTCAACTATCCCTTTCCCAGTACTGTACACATCTAAATATTCTGCCTGTTGTCCGGCAGAGTTGAACACTGGATGAATATGTGTAGAGTTGACTTTGATTTTTAGTATAGATATTTGTGTCTAATCATAATTTTCTAATAGCTTAATTTAATTTTATTCTTGTTTCAGCACAACTCAGTTTTCTAAACTATGTAATTACTTAAGTAAAAAGATCTTTATTTATGGGTTGCAATATTTTGATTGTAACTTGGTTGTAGCCATTTTTCAGACATTTAGTGAATAGTAGAGTTATCTGGTGTATTCTGATGTTTTGTGCCATATTTTGTTTAGGGGTGGGGTAGGTACAGAAATGATAGTTGTTAGTTATGGAGTGTAAATATCTAGTAACCAACTGTGTTTTAATATTTATTGTTATCTTAGTTACTCAGATTGGATCTGTTTGCTGTTGTGATCATTTGTACTTATTGGTCAATAGTTGGCATTAATAACTGGATTTTTTTTCATTTACCTGAAACACTGACAAAATCCTGTCAGTGTTGCACTTCAGTGTGACTGTAATTAAACATGATCCAAAATTAAAAGTCTTTCATATAAATACAATTTTATTAATGAAAGATATGCCATAATTTGGTTTCCTGGGAGGCAGATAACTTCTTAGATGAATAAGCTTTTGAGTCATGCTGGCAACTTGCACAGTATTCAGGAAGGTTGGTTGGACAGTGATTGTATGAAGATATTCCCATTTCCCAGGAGGGAAGGATTACGAGTTTGTAGTTCCACTTGCCCTCCAGAGACGTGATTGCAAATTGCAGTTGATCTAGTTCTGAAAACCTCTAGCAGTAACCTTGTATTTAGAGTGTGTCATGTTTTATCCAACTAGTTCCAATCCCCATTCTTTCCTCAAAGCCTTGGGAATTCTTTGACATTGTCAAAAGGGCAGCTGTATTACTTGCAGTTTTTAAAATTTATTAATATTTTCCATTGCACTGTGGTTTCAAGCAAAGACAGTGAGGTAGGGAGCAAATAAAAATGAAAGAATCCATATACTGCATCTAGTGACTGGACAAATTGACAAAAGATTCTCTGATAAAGGAAATGCAGCTAGTTTTTGAGCTTTGTGCTTGATGTTTTAGTTCAGAGTTCATATGTAAACCTGATAACAATGGCAGTGAGTAACTGGAACACGTTATCCTACTCCATGTTTATTTTCAGATCCATCACTGTGGGTGAGTATTTTCTTCATAGTAACAAGTTCATTTTCAAACAGAACAGGGGACTGGCTGGGTCATTTCTATTTTATGTTGCCCTTTGATTCAGGACTTCTGTGGAAATTCAGAAAATCCAGTTTTCGGGAGTGGGAGGGGAGTAAAAAAATCAGGTTTGTCTAATATTTATTTGCCGATTGAGTGCTTCCACCAATTGCAGGAAAGAGCTTAGAAAGCACTGCTAATTTCATGGTTTGGTTTGCTATTTACTGCTGCTTGTTTTGTGTGAAAAAGGCACATTATTCAATGATGAATTGTTTTTAAAAGTATACATATGCTTTTATTGAAATTAACTGGGATTTATATGAAATCACAATGTGTTGAAAAGCCTGAGTTTAATTATATAGTCAATGAACTTGACCAGATGAGGGGTTTCAGAGCATTCATTTTCAGGGAGAAAACAAAATCCTAGCAGTTGTCAAACACCTTGCCCACATGCAGCAGGATGTGTTAACTTGAGTCTTATGAAATAAAATTGACATATGGGTATTCTAACTTCCCTGTCCATATACCCATTTGGGATGAACAGAGGGTGAATCATATAGATCCTTTCTCTTGATAATTTGTCAAGATCACTTCTGGAACTCTAACCTTTAATATCTTTCAAACAACAACAAGGATATTCACTGCATCTTCAACCAGTAAAGTAACTGACCCACCCTCCATTTAAAACCTGTGTGAATCATCTTCTGAGTGTTTTGTAATACAGGGAAAGGAATTTGAGGCTGCACTCTGAAGGAGGTGGAGTGTAATGCTGATTTCTGTTCACTGATGAGAAGCAGACCTGAGACCCCACTTAGCCAAATTAATGACATTAGCCACAAAAGATGCCAGATGTGACTTGTAGTTTATCTTTAAATGTGGTTCAAACCTGAGCCTTAATGCCACAGTTTACAAAGTAGCCATCTGATTTTACATACTAAACATAATGCTGGGTTTAAATTGATGTTAGGAATTCTATCCCTAAGCTAATTAAAGTCCAGTGTGATCAATGCAAGACATTTCAGGTAATCAGGGTCATTTTTATATTTTATGAAAACGCTTTTTAAAAAAAAATGTTAAAACCTATGACTTGTGAATTTATTGAATTTTCAGTGATAGTTGTGCAGCCATTTTACCCAAGGCCTGGATTGGATGTTTTATTTTCTTGTACCCCGTTTTAGAAATGGGCGCCAAAATGTACTCATTCTTGTCTCCCCGAGCATCCCTTTTATAAAAAGACATTTCAATCTTAACAAAGAACACATATATCTATTTGTATTGAATTTGTTGCTGTGTAGTGCAGTCATTTTGTTTCTTCTGTGCAGACCAACATTAGTTGATTTCATTGACTAAATGTAGCCCTTCCTGAAATGCCAATGTGTTCAAAGTTTTATCCATTTGGTGCTGCAGAATGTTGCTGTTCTGCAATCAGTGAAAGAGGCCTCCTTCCAAGGAGGGAAGACCCAGTCAATGTCTACTGTGAGTGTAACAGTAGTCAAAAGGTGAGGGTTTATGAATTAGATTATTTGCTTTGAGCCAACTTAACTCCTGTTACTTCATTTAAAACATTTCTTGTAAAATAAGCATTTCTTCACAGCATCAGGACGAAATGATTAGTAATGTTTGTTGGATTTTGATTCTGATTAACACCTGATTCATTATTTTGCTCTTGTGCTCTCCAGTGATTGGATGTTTTCCAGTGAATAAGGAGATTGAGAAATCATCTCATGAAGTTCAGGCATGGATTATGTTAATAATATTATCCCTCTGAAATATCTGGCTTCACCCAGCAAATTATTTTGAATGTGCACTAACTGTTGATGAGCAAATGCACTAAGTACCAATGAGATAAATCACCAGTTAATTTCTCCCTGCTCTTCAGCTTTTTACATCCACCAAACTTATCATTTCATCTGAATTGAGGTCTCCTAGTTTGAGTATTATCTTGGATATGTGCTCAGATGTCTTCAACAAGGCTACCTCCTAATTTCTCTGTACCTGAGATTAATACTATCAACTGATTATAAGTTTGTTTGCTGAGCTGAAAGGTTCGTTTTCAGACGTTTCATCACCATATTAGGTCAGATCTTCAGTGAGCCTCCAGATGAAGCACTGGTGGTGTAGCCCACTTTCTATTTATGTTTGGGTTCCCTTGGGTTGGTGGTGTCATTTCCTGTGATGACATTATCCCTATAGTGATGTAATTTCCGGTTCTTTTTCTCAATGGGTGGTAAATGAGTCCAAGTCAGTGTGTTTGTTGATAGAGTTCTAGTTGGATTGCAAGGCTTCTAGGAACTCTCATGCATATCTTTGTTTGGCTTGTCGTAGGATGGATGTGTTGTCCCAGTCAAAGTGGTATCCTTCCTCAACCGTATGTAAGGATACTAGTGCTATCATTACTTTCCTTATATACAGATGAGGAAGGACACCACTTCGACTGGGACAGCACATCCATCCGAGGACAAGCCAAACAGAGACACGCACGAGAATTCCTAGAAGCAAGGCATTCCAACCGGAACTCTATCAATAAATACATTGACTTGGATCCCATTTACCACCCCTGAGAAAAAGAACAGGAAATGACATCACCATATGAAATGATGTCACCACAGGAAATGACATCACCAACCCAAGGTAACCCACATGAATAAATTGAAAGCAGGCTACACCACCAGTGCTTCATCCGGAGGCTCATTGAAGATGTTATCTTGTATGGTGACGCATTGGGGCTGCATGGTGGCTCAGTGGTTAGCATTGCTGCCTCACAGCACCAGAGACCCAGATTCAATTCCTGCCTCGGCAACTGTCTGTGTGGAGTTTGCACATTCTCCCCGTGTCTGTGTGGGTTTCCTCTAGGTACTCTGGTTTCCTCCCACAGTCCAAAAGATGTGCAGGTCAGGTGAATTGGCCATGCTAAATTGCCCATAGTGTCAGGTGCATAAGTCAGGGTAAATATGGGGTAGGGGAATGGGTGTGGGTGGGTTACTCTTCGGAGTGTCTGTGTGGACTTGTTGGGCTGAAGGGCCTGTTTCCATAGCGTAGGGAATCTAATCTAATCTAATGTCTGAAAATGAACCTTCCAGCTCAGCGAAACCTACATCCAGAACCTTAACCTGAGCTACAAATCTTCTCAAATCTGACTAACTATCAACTGAACCAACCTAATCAAATTGCCTGGGCTATGGTAGTCAGTCAGCAGTCAGTAATGGTTGGGACAACTGAATCTTTCAATTCCTAGATTCTTTCAATTGGGACCAAGTGAACTGAATAGAGAAAGCTAGACTGATTGGGTTACAATCTGTCGGTGTGATGAGGAGAGCACCAATACACCTTGAGTTGAAATTATTTAGAGCAACAACTGCTTTCTGTAAATTGAGCACAGGACTGTGTTTCATCTGTGAGGAGACCTAAATACTTGAGGGGCAAATTTTCAAAATGAATATCCAGTTGTGCTCCAGTCTGGGTTAGCCAGTGTGCTGGATTGACTGTGATATGGCATAGTTCACAACCATGGTACTGATTAATATGGTTAGGGGGAAGAGGTGGACTGAGGCAGTACTATTGTGTGATAGAAAGGCCAACACAGATAAAACACAATCAGAAGATAGGAGAACCTGCTTTTAAAAGATCTCTACATCAGCCCTTTTGAGTACTCAACAGCTTTCCAATGTGCACTTGCTTTGACTCATAACCTCCGAGAAAATGGTTTTCTGTAAATTTCGTATGTTTAATGTGATAATGTAGAAATGTACAGAATTGCAGAATGTTTAAGTCAGTATTTTTTATTGAATACTGTAATCTGAAGATTTTAATGAAAATGCTTCTGTACGAAATGAACTTCAATGCTTTTGATATAAATGAATGTTGAGACTCGCTTTCTTAGGTCATTTTTGGCGCCCATTTCAAGCAATGTGTCAGTTTTCTGAGATTTTAATTTGTTTTGTTCTGCACTGATGTAGGACGATCTTTCACTTTGTTCAGGGTTTTTGTGCTTGCAATATGTAATTTTTTTTAAACTCCTAACCTCATTGCAGATTCTGGATGTTCTGTGCAATTAATTTATATTCATTTAAGTGCTCTCTTACTGTGTTGGTAAGTGTTTTAAGACATAGCAAATGGAAAGTACTATTGTGAAATAATGTATTAAACACATACTGAAATCACACAAGCTTGTGTACGGGCTTTTATTGAGAATCACAAATATTAATAGCAACTGGAAAAGAACATTCTGTTATGGAAATAAAACCTGTTGTATGATGGTGACTGGGAAAAGGATCAACTTGCTATGTGTTTCTGCTTTTGTCTTTCATCTCTCATTTCCACTGAACAATATTTCTTCACTTCTAGACTGGAACTTCTTTTTCACGCTCTCTTTCTCTAAGCAATTTATTTTTTCACCTCCAAACTCCTCTATTAATCTTTAATGCCAGTGTGTGGGTGTCTCTCTCCCTCTCTTTTTTCCAGTGTCTTTCATTAGTGTTGCTTTGATCATTAGCCTGTGCAGTCGTTTTGTTGCTTTTAAGCTGTCTTGTTTGCACCCCACTTCATTATATTCATTGTTTCAAGATGGCAACACTTTGTGCATAGCATGTGAGAAACCACATTTTTATACCCGTGACAATAATTGTAATTCTAATCTAATACTCACTCTGGTTATCAAGACCTCTACATTAGCACCCTTCCCTGAACCTCATTCACCTGTATGATTGCATGACCGCCATTTTTTTTTTCACATCTTGATTAACTTACATGTCTGCAGGAAATTCTGTACCTGAAATGTTAACTTTTTTCTTAATAGATGCCGTCAGATCTTTGTATTTCCAGCATTTCCTTCTTCAGATTTCCTGCATCTTTTGTTTTCCCTTTGAAATTTTAGTGGACAAGTACTGAAGTTGTTGATGTGTCCACAGGCTATCTGATTCATTTACAAGTTAAATGAGTTAATTGCAAAATGGTACAGAATTAACAGTTATGTTCTACGGAAGGAAAAACAAATTTACATTCTCAGTTTACAGTTTCAAGTGGATTCTGCCTTCAGTTTACTTCAGGTATGTTGGCTACAAAATTTGGATGACTCTTTACAATCGTGTATTCACGGATTATGGGACAAGTATGAAGGCTTCCCGATTTAGACTTCAGGTTGGCTACAACATGTGGGTCTAATGTTAATTACATGAACTGGTTCTTCTATCTACACAGATCTTGCATGTGGTTGGATTGTTGAACCATTAATATGGACAATATAATACAAATATCTATTGAATGCATCCTGGTGAGTAGGTGTTCAATAGTTGGTTAAGTAATCATTTCAAGCAGTTACAGATCCATCAGTTTCCCAGAGGAAAAAAATTCTGTGAAATTAACAGAGAACTCTTCAAGATAATATGTTTCATTGCCAGCTAGATCAGGGTCTGAAATATTGGTGGGCTAAATTAGAAAATAGGAGCAGGAGTAGGCAATTCAACCCTTAAAGTCTGCTCCACCATTCAATATAAGGTGCTTTCTCACTACTTTCATCCTACACAAATAGATTTTTTTTAAATGGCAGCATAGGAGAAGGAAGTAGTCATAGTCACTGAGGCAGGAGGTAATGCACTCCATGTGAAGGCCCCTTTGTCAACCTTTCATTTATTATATCCAAGTCATTGTTTCATTCAGACATTTGTTGAAAACATAGGGAAACAGCACTGTTGTAGGCTTCATCTGTTTTGACCTCCGTTGTCAGATAGCTGTTTTCTCTTTCTAATTCCACCTGTCAATGGTGCTGACTGCCACTTACTCCTGCAAGGAACCCATGTGTCACCATCCTGCTGTCTGCGATGTAATTATGATGCCAGTTAATTGATCACAGTTCTCAGCAGCAGCAGCTGTTTCACACAGAATTAAACTTCATCTGTTCTTTTAGAAATGACTGAGGCCGCAGGTTAAATACTAGGCTTTTTATTTTGCTTTACCAATGGTAACTGCAGTTTTCAAAGTGATTCTTCATTTAATGCATAAATTGTGAAAAATCAATGCAGTTTTACACAAGAAGGGGCCAATATTATGACTGACAGGAGGAGTGGCCTGATGAGGCCCCACTGCTTCATTACTCTCATCACTGTGGTGTATCATCGATTCAGTTACCAACATGACCAATTCCACTGTTTTATAGTATTACCCAGAATAAAAGAGACAATAAAAGAGACATTGCTCATTATTTAATTAACTGAAAATGATATTTTGTGACAAAACTTATTCTGAAAGTAAGTGGCAACCAGTGATTACCACTAAAATGTGATCTGGGAATTCTACACAAACACACTTATACAGCTGAAACAAGGCAAGTTTCAGCCTTGTTTTATCTTTGCATAGATGAAGGTTATTATTCCTTTAAAAAGGCAAAAAAGAGAATAAATAACAACTCTGAGCCAAAGAATCACTGCAGAACACTGCAAACACAATTGAGAAACAAAGAATAAAATGTGATGACTTCTTACATTCCCTGAATTTCCTGGTGATCAAGGCGAATTGCTGGCAGCTGTAGATTGATAAATGTCAGTCCTCATTCCAATCAACTTGGATTCGCTTGAAAATTGGTCACAGGCCACTACTTCAGGTTTTACCAGATAGGCAGAAATACTGGTATTTGGAAACTATTATCAAATTCCCAGTGTCATCTTCTGAAATCCTATTTTTGAGGAGAGACTGCAGTTTCTGGGCAGTCTCTATGCAGTGCCTTTGGGGTTTAAAACAATTATTAGAGGTTTCTAGTCCAAGCCAGGATTTTTCCTCAATCTCAACAATAAACCCTATTTCTTATCTCCTTGCTCTGCTTAGCTGCTTCTTCAAGGTCACTTTTTCTTCCAGAAAAACAGCAGGTAGTTTAAATCACACATCAAACTCTTGACTTTGGCAATTAGCAGGTGGGTTACTATTCACCAGGAAGGACTCTCTCCTTCTCAACCTCTCCCCTCATCTGAGGCATGGTGACCCTCTGGTTAAACCACCACCAGTCATATCTCTCAGAGAGTGAGCAGCTTTATGGTCCGGTAAGACTATAGTGACTTTCCATTTACCTCTTACAATCCACATGTTGCTAAACACTGTTCCAAGAAATTACATGATCCTGATCAGAAAATGTCTCAATAATTCCATCTCTTCTAGCTTCCTTCTCATAGTCTTTAAATATAAATAAACATTGCCAACACCATTCACTAGTTTCAAATTACACTGCCCCTGTCCCCGCTAATTGGGTTAGTTAAGACTGCTCTTTAGATAATCTTTATGTAAAAGGCTACTTCTCATGCGAACTTGATTCTGAATGTTGACAGATTATTGGTCCATGATGGAATTCACATTCCAGTATGATCACCTTTTCAAATGGTGCTTGCACTTTCCAGTGTTGTATTGAGGAATTGGTTTAGTTTTTTTTCCTTTTCCTTCCTAGCTCATTGGTCCAGCTGCTATGACTCTTAGTACACTGGAAATCACACCCTACTTTTTCATGAATTGTACCCAAGTGTAAATGTCTTATTTAATCACCAAAAAGATCAATTTCTATCCTGGTTTCTTTTGTTCTAGATAACAATCATTGGGTTTCTCCAATAAACTGGAAAATAACTCATTTATTAATTCCCAACTTGTAATTTAAACAAATGGCAGAATTTATCAATTTAAGCTACTATGTAGAATTCAACTGTATCCCCCAATCCGAAATACTCACGTTCATACACAGGCAAGGTTGTTCTGCAGTGATATGAGTTTGAAAAAATGAGCAAAAAAGAACAAGGAGATAGTTCTTGTGGAAGCCAACACAGCCTGTTACCTGGTTTTGCTTTAAAATTTATGTTTACTGACTGTGTTTGAGCACTGCTTTCAGCTCCAAACTTCTCCAACAACTCTCGTCTTCCTGATGAAAGGCTTTATCTCGAACTGTCGATTCTCCTGCTCTTTGGATGCTGCCTGGCACAGTGGCTAGCACTGTTGGCTCACGCCACGGATCTGGATTCGATTCTAGCCTTAGGCAACAACCTGTGTGGAGTTCGCACATTCTTCCTGTGTCTGCGTGGGTTTCCTTTCACAGTCCAAAGATATGCAGGTTAGGTGGCTTAGTCATGCTAAATAGCCCATAGTTTTCAGGGATGTGCAGATGACGTGGGTTAGCCATGGTAAATGCTGGGTTATGGGATGCTCTTTGAATGGTTGGTGCAGATGTGATGGGCCAAATGGCCTCCCTCTGCACTTATGGATTCTATGAAAATGCATCTTTATTTTAAAAAGACCTTTTTATTTGGCTATTTTTCACAAAATTACATGCCTTTCAGAAGATAGCAAGTAATCCATTCTCATTCAGACTTTCTATTTCAAAGCAATTAAACAATAAAGCCTTTTCAAACCAGAAATGTCCAGTTCCATAGCTCAATTTCTCATCGTGTATTATGTATACATATATCCCTAACAAGGCCAATAATTATAACTGTTCCTCCATTTCTAGTGGTTGGGTTACTCTGTGTAGAGTTGAGTAGAGTTTCAGTCCTAAGTCTGTCTTCAGTTAATTGAAGACTGCAGAGATAGCAGTTTGAAGACGGTGCATGCTTTTGCCAGTGTATTTGTGGTGGAGGAAGTGAATATTTGGCTGTGGTGAAAATTCAATCATGCTGCTGATGTGTGCCTTGCTTGCAGATGGCGGACAGGCTTTGGGAGTCAGGAGGTAAGTTATTTGCTCCAAGATTCCTAGCCTTTTTCCTCCTCTTGCCATAACATTTATGATGTGGAGGAGCCAGTGTTGGACTGGGGTGGACAAAGTTTAAAATCGCACTACACCAGGTTATACTCCAACAGGTTTATTTGAAACACTAGCTTTCGGAGCGCTACTCCTTTGTCAGGTAGTTGTGGAGCAGGACCATAAGACACAATTTATAAATGATGAACTACCTGATGAAGGAGCAGTGCTCTGAAAGCTAGTGCTTCCAAATAAACCTGTTGGACTATAACTTGGTGTTGTGTGACTTTTAACTTACAGCATTTATATGGCTGGTCCAGTTCAATTTCTGGTAAAAACAATAATCCCCAGGATGATAGTGCGGTATTCAGCTATGGTAATGCCAGTGAAAGGTAAAGGGGATCGTTAGATTCTCTTTAACTGGAGATAGTCATTGTATAAAACTTGTTGAATGTTACTTGCCACTTGTCAGCATAAGCCTGGAAATTGTCCAGGCCTTGTTGCACTTGTATGTGAGGTGCTTCAGTACACGATGAGTCATGAATGGTGCTGAACATTGTGCAATCATTTGCGAACATCCCCACTTCTGACTTGATGATGGAGGGAAGATTATTTAAGTAACTGAAGCTAGTTGGGTAGAACACTGAGGAGCTCCTGCAGATATGTCCTAGAGCTCAGGTAACTGTCCTCCAACAGCCAGATTCCTCTATGCCAAGTATGACTCCAACCAGTGGTGAGTTCCTTTCCCCCCAATCCCCGTTGAGTCTAAATTTCCTAGGGATTCTCGATGCTTTACTCAGTCAAATATGGCTTTGATGTGAAGGGCAGTCACTCTCACCTCATGAGTTTAGCTTTTTTTTCCAATGTCTGCACTAAGGCTGTAATGAAATCCGATGAATGAACCCAAACTGTGTGTCACCAAGTAGGTTATTGCTAAGCATCTGCTGCTTGATAGCACTGTTGATTACCCTATTCATCACATTACTGAAGGGACAGTGAACTAGCTGGTTTGGATTTGTCTTTTTTATGACACAGAGGTACTCTGACAAGTTTTTCATGTGGTTGGATAGATGCTATTATAGTCAAAAAATGTGGTGCTTCCTGATGAAGAGCTTATTCTTGAAACATTGACTGTTCTGGTCCTCTGCTGCCTGACCAGCAGTTCTTTTCCAGCACCACACATTTTGACTCTGATCTCCAGCATCTGTAGTTCCCACTTTCTCCTAGATGCTATTATACCTGTACTTAAACAGCTTGGCTAGGGATGCAGCAGTTTCTGGAATGCTAATCTTCAGGACTGTTGCCGAAATGTTATCAGGGCCCATAGTCGTTGTGCAATGCCTCCTGCCACTTCTTGATACTACATGTCGTGAATCAGATTGGCTGAAGACTGATATGTGATACTGAAGACCTCTGCAAGAGGCTGAGATGGATCATGCACTCGTCACTTCTGACTGAAAATTGATGCAAATGCTTTCCCTTCTACAAGTTGAAGAGTTGTAGTTGAAGGGAGTTTTTCGAAATGGAGAAAGGTGACCAGTGGTGTTCCACAGGGATCAGTGCTGGGGCCACTGTTGTTTGTGATATACATAAATGATCTGGAAGAGGGCACTGTTGGTCTGATCAGTAAGTTTGCAGATGTCATGAATGTTATTAGAGTAGCAGAAAGCATAGGGGACTCTCGAAGAATACAGGAAAATATAGATAGACTGGAAAGTTGGACAGAGAAGTGGCAGATGGAGTTCAATCCTGGCAAATGTGAGGTGATTTTGGGAAGTCTAATTCTGGAGCGAACTATACTGTAAACTGAAGAGCCTTGGGAAAAGTTGATGAGCAGAGAGATCTGGGAGTTCAGGTCCATTGTACCCTGAAGGTTGCTGCACAGGTGGATAGAGTGGTGAAGAAGGCATATGGTATGCTTGCCTTCATCGGACGGGGTATTGAGTATAAGAGCTGGCAGGTCATGTTAAAATTGTATAAGACTTTGGTTCAGCCGCATTTAGAATACTGTGTACAGTTCAGGTGGCCACATTACCAAAAGGATGTAGATGCTTTGGAGAGGGTGTAGAGAAGGTTTATGAGGATGTTGCCTAGTATGGAAGGTGCTAGCTATGAAGAGAGGTTGAGTAGGTTAGGATTGTTTTCATTTGAAAAAAGGAGATTGAGGGGGACCTGATTGAGGTCAACAAAATCATGAAGGGTATAGAAAGGGTAGATAGAGATAAGTTTTGTCCCCAGGTGAGGGATCCAATAACGAGAGGTCATAGTTTCAAGGTGAGAGGTGAAAGATTTAAGGGGGATATACGAGGCAAGTACTTTACACAGAGGGTGGTAGATGCCTGGAACGTGTTGCCAGCAGAGGTAGTAGAGGCAGGCCCGTAGATTCATTAAAGGTGCGTCTGGACTGATGCATGAGTAGGTGGGGAGCAGAGGGATACAGATGCTTAGGAATTGGGTGATAGGTTTAGACAGTGGATTTAGATCGGCTCAGGGTTGGAGGGCCGAAGGGCCTGTTCCTGGGCTGTAAATATTCTTTGTTCTTTTGTACTGACGTGTTGGACCACCCCATCATTGAGGTTTAGGGTATTTGTACCCTGAAATTAAAGAATTAAAAGATTGAATGAATTGATGATTCAGTATTGAGATTTTCCTTTGTGTTTTCCCACACAGAAAGATTTTGCGAAACAAACAATAGGTTTACTTAAAATAAGTGAACAAATGGTAATTCTGAAAAATAACACATGGAAAGGAAGTCTATTCAATTGGGATTGAAATGAATCCAAGTTTGATCAATGATAATACCTCCATATTTAGAATGAGAAAGGCAGTAACTTAGAAACATACCAGAGAAGTTTAAATTGAGATTTGCTATTGTGATACTGCTTCTTAGTTATAGAGAAGTGTTTGTTTAGGTGCTTTATCGTACTGGATTAGCTGCATTTTGTTGAGTTCTTACTTTGCCAATGACTGCCTAATAATAGTAACATTTAGTTACTCATGGTTTAGGATCAAAAGCTACTTGAATCTCTGCCAGTTTTGTCTCTCTTCCCATCCCGTGAATTCAGTTGCTATTCATGTAGACCTAGGATCATCGGGTAAATGATTCTGCTGCCAAAAGGCTAGGGTTTCTGAGACCTGAGCGGCCGCTGACTATTTCAAAAAGAAAGAGTCCTATTCATTTCAGTGCAGCAAGTTCAGCCTTAATGCTTTTACACTAACTCTCATGACTGAACAAATGTACTGTAGGAATTTTTAGACAAAGTTCATCTCCCATTTGGGTTGAAATGCTGTTGCTAGAATGTGTAAACCCAGCTGCAAGAAATTCAAACAGATGATAACCCAATTATACAGCAGTAAAATCTGTACTCTGTTAAACTATACTGAAGGCAAAAGTGAGGACTGCAGATGCTGGGGATTAGAGTCGAGAGTGTGGTGCTGGAAAAGCACAGTGGGTCGGGCAGCATCTGAGGAACAGAAGAATCAACATTTCAGGCAAAAGCCCTTCATCAGGAATCATTCCTGATGAATGGCTTTTGTCTAAAACATTGATTCTCCTGCTCCTGGGTTGCTGCATAACTTGCTGTGCTTTTCCAGCATCACACTATTGACTCAACTAAACTGATTCCAATTCTACCTTTGCCTTCCAATTAAACTGCTGTCTTGTATTTTTCTCTGGAACCTCCCCAGTAAACAATGCTTGGTCTTGGACTGATAAAGCAGATGACTTATCCAGGAGTAAATCTTATCTCTTAACTGCATTTTGTAAATGATTACTATTGTTGGAAATAAGAGGAAGAAAGAGCAGGAATGATGATACTAACTTGACAAGCTTCGACATCCAGCTCTTTGGTCCGTTAATTGTCTATTATAGTCCACGTACAATAAAAAGAAACTCTATTTATTATATCCATTAGAATGTTTAGAGATTGCAGAGTGCAACAAATCATGTCAGGTATTTGCAACAATATTTTATTTAGCATTTTCTTTGCAAGTCATAAAAAACAGTCAGTCACAGTTTTTATTTCAAATTTACATAAGACAAAGTACTTCAATTGAATGAGGCTGGGCAGGTAGCTTTAGGAATTGCATTAGAGCCTCAAAAAATGTAGTTTAGAGCAACCTGTATATCCACTATGGGTCAGTAATGGTAGCTCCTAACACTTATCTGTGCAGAGCTGACCTTGCACAGCTAGATGTGCTCAATACCTTAGTGTTGTTGGTAGTTTCAAGCCGGAAGCAAGGGTCTACATCCAGCTATGGATTTTAGGTCCAATAATGAACTGACCCAACAATGAAGGAAATGATTTTCTCACTCAGGGAGGAAATGGCCTAGTGGTTTTATCACTAGACTATTAATCCAGTGATCCAGATAATGTTCTGGGGACCTGCGGTCATATCCTGCCATTGGCAGATAATGGAATTTGAATTCACTTAAAAATCTGGAATTAAGGGTCAAGTGAACCAGGTGTTTTTCTAACATTCAGCAATGGTTTCATGGTCATCACTAATACCATTTAGGGAAGGAAGCTTTCATCTTTAGCTGGTCTGTCTTCATGTGACTTTGGACCCACAGCAATGTGATTGACGTTTAACTGACATCTGGGCAACAAGGGATAGGCAGTAAATGCTGGCCTAGCCAGTGACGCTCATGAATAGAAAAAAAACCTAAGCTTTAAAAGAATGAGGTGGTCCCAGCTCCCTGGGGTGTCCCTATAATGGGAGGGCACACTATTTTCACCAATCAGAAAATATGTAAATGTGAGGGGTACTTGCTAATGCCTGTCAGGATATCCCACCACTCGAGAAAAATAATGGGGTGACTACTGTTGTTTCATTGACTCCAAAACCGCCTACCCTGCTGCCCACAGGGTCACCTAGTTGCTTTCTAATTAATGGGCTTCACTCTATTTAAATGAAGCACTTTCTGTGGCATTACACTAATTCTGCAACAGTTCAAATAGTGTACAATATAATTTTAACTAATTAATTTTATGTATATTGAAAGATCCAGCCACAGCTTCAGCATCTGTCACAATGTTGTTAAAATTTCAACATAAATAACAAGCAAGCAAGTTAACTTTAGCACAGCGATGAGTTAATATGTTTATGTGCCTCCCTTCCAAATGAGTCAGAGATGGCCAATTTTCTGCAGCAATGGCAGCATGAAAGTGAGACACAACTCATTCTCAAGTGATGCTCTACATCATTCTAATGCTTTCTTTGATCCTCAAATCCAATATTAAACTTTTGGAAGTCAGAACCAGCTTCATAGAGGGGTCTTAGATTTTTGTGGTGCTATGATCACCATTTGAGGACTTTAGAGAAGATTTCCATGCATTCAATAAAAGTATAGTATTGCAGATGCTGGAGATCTGAAATAAAGATGGCAAGTGCTGGAGAAATGCTGCAGGTCTGGCAACATTTGTGGAGAAAGTGTTTTGTCAGCACTTGTTTTTATTTTATTTCCCCATCTATTACTCGTTATGATCATGAAAAAAAGAGCGTGGAGTGTTCATTGACTGCACAGTTCTCAAATACAGGTAAGAAAGGAAGCAAATAGAATGCAGTAATCTGCATTGTGGGGGAAGGCAGATCATTTGAAATAAAATAGGATTAATAGGGAAAGTTGTAGAATAGTAACTGGTCTTCATCAATTTGAACTGGGATCTTCTGCCATGTATGATGCTCTGAGTACTGGAGTTGAGCAGCACTGGGGTTACCAGAAGGATAAACCAAAACTAAGTTCTCAGGATTCCACACCCTTCAAGAACGCTTTGAAGGAAATTATTCCTACATTTTATTTCTCCACTCACATACCCACACCACTCAACAATTTATCTCGCTATACACTGAGTATATGACAGGAAATATTGCCCTTTTTGTGCACTAGGGTCTAACATTTCATGCAATCTAACTCCAGGCCAATGCTTTGGTCACTGAGTGAGACTTATGTTAGTTGCTGCTTTTAATGTTGCCTCTGATGTGAAACAGCCAAAAAAAACCTGAGTCAGTATTTGCAAAGTAGAAAGTAACCAAATTGTTCTTTAAGTGGGGAAGTTGAAAGTTGAGAGGATGTTCAGTGGCGTTGATTGCTGCAGACAGCCTGCAGAAGAAACAGGACTAAAAGATGTCCTGTTTGATTTAAACAATGCAAATTCTTTACAAGCTAAACTAAGAACACAACATCTTGACTTATAGGCAAATGGACAGAATGCAATCATCTAGCCCTGGTGCTTTGGTGTGGAGCTGGCTGAGCTCCCAAGTTTGGAGAAACATATCCTGGCCGTTAAAAAGGAAAATTTCTATACCCATGTGTTCTGCTCCCTTATGGCGACTACAAACACAAAATGCTGGAAATACTCTACCGAACAATGCAGTGAGAAACAAAAGCTAGCATTATTGTTACGTCATAGTCACAGTGAGAACCACACGCTTTCCTATTCCTTTCAAGAAAAGTTGTTTCTTGTAAAAAATTTAAGGATCAAGTGATCATGAAAGAGAATGTGTAACATCTCAAACAGATCACTAATTTGAAAATGAATTCACATTATTTTCAATGGAAGATGTGTCCGACCAGACAGAAACCAAGGACTTGTGCTTGTAACTGGATGAAGGTTTGGTGATGCTGTAAATTCTGCACTACAATCAAATCATTATTTCTGGAGTTTACATTTAGAGGAGAGCTACTGATGTTGAAATAGAGTAAAAATTACCTATTGTGCAGTGCATTTGATTTGGACTCAGCAGAGAGCAAATGCCATTATCAATATGTGATCAGCATTTCTAACAGAAAATCTATCCAAATAAACAATTTCTGTATTCTGTTGATTTAGTTAAAAATTCCTGATGTTACTAACATTGGCGTTTCTTTTGCAAAGCACTATGAATAAAAACCCTTGTTTACCCATAACACTGACTGAAGTTCGTCCAGCCAAATCGTGATGTGTTGGATACTGAATACAGACTGCAGCTGAAACCTACAAAAAAATACTTTTATCATTGTAACTATTTCTCCTGATGAGAGGTGGGGATATTGATTAAAATATGTACAAATATGTCATATCATGCTTCCTAATGTCAATTACACAACTAATGAGAAATGTAATCTCTAATCCAAGTCATGGTATGAACATCCCTGTCTGCAGTTAGTTAGAACTATACTAACACAGTCCTGATGATTTCCCCTTTGAACAACACTTTCTAATCTGGATGCTTTTTAATACACATTCTTCATCAAAATGTTCAATTATAAATTGTTGTGATTAAAAGGAATTTATAAGAATTGTACAGAAAAGTAACATGAATTTCCTTTTCAACTGTGTCAAGGGGATGAAGCCTGGACAGGCATTTTGTACTCTGTAACTGATGTGACAGCATACAATTTGAGCAGAAATATATAGCTGAGAGGTAACCTGCAGTTGCAGAGATCAAACAGAAAACACCCAGTTTGACAGTGGGAATGTTAGGGGGAATGATAGGCCATGTGTTCATTTCAGTAAAGTGTTGAGTGGTTTCCAGTGAAAGAAAGGCTCCAGCATTATTGAAACTGCTTCAGTGTAGGAGCATGTGCAGCGCTTCTAAAGGCAAAAACGTTTCATGTCACTGTCATATCCATGTGGTCTGGTTAGGCTGGGAGCACTGTGGTTATTTATCTTCATTCAACAGGATTGCATATTGCTTCATCTCTCTTCACTCCAGAAAAAGAACAGAAAACAATACAACATGTTAACATTAAGTCTTACTGTTTGACTGTCAGAGATATACTGTGACATGGGAATAAAACAAAGCTGAGTCTGCTCTGCCACTCAGTGGGGTTGTAGTTGATCAGCACGTCAACTCCATTTCCTTGCCTTTACTACAAATCCTGAGAGTTCTTTACTTAAGGTTTATTTGTGGCATAGATTTGTATGAATCCTTGGACTGTTAGGAAGATCTCAATAGGTAAAATATTCTCAATTATCCTCAGTGTACAGAAAACATGGAGAAGTATCTGCTTTTAAAAAAAATGACAGCCACCAAAAGAACACACCAAGATTTTGAGTTAATCAGAGGAAAGGATTTTAAAGCATTTTATTTTGGGAAACTCAAACTGTGCCTGATTCTAAAGTTTTTGAGCCACCATTGTTATAAAGATGTGGGTGTACTGTACCTTTAAGAGAGTTAAAAGCTAGCAGTGACAGCACCAAGTGTTCTCAATAAGATAAATGTAACATGTGCTCCAGCTACTGGGGTAGCTAGGGTAGCTGGTTGCCTGGAAACAACAAAACAGATTTGAATTAGGCCAATCAGTTTAAATTATACCCTGAAAAATACTAAGCTCCAATCCAGTCTGAATTTAGTAAACTGACAATCTTAAAAGCCAATGACACAATCCAATGCTTTGGGGGTATAAGACCAGGGAAAATTACACAGTTAGGAGGAGAACTGCCAAGCCACTAGCATGTAAAATGACTGCCTGAAAAATAGCTCTCTTAAAGATACCTTTATTGATCAGTAACCAGGGATGCAGAATCCCCAAGAAGAAACAAAGAAGATAGGTATGCAGAGAAAACTGTAAGCTGCCTGGCTTTGAGATAAGTTTTGTTTTGTAAATCTTAATCGGGGGTTTTATCGAACTAGTATTATAGAGGGATAGGTTTGAGGAAGGAGTTGTAAGTAGTTGTTAGTTAATTATTCTCTGTTATACTTTTAAAAAATAAAGTTGTTAATTTTTACTTTAAATAGTTCTTGACCTCTCGAATTTTCACAGATTATTGCATGGGACAGATCTTTTCAGTGTTGCTGGTTTTAAATAAGCAGGCGGGTTTACCCTGTAACACCACAGAACAGCAGGATGTCAATGTAAACCTAACAGTATGTGATACACATTATTAACAATCATACAGGTACCTTTATTTTTATTGAATACTGGTAATTAATTTGCTGCAATCAGTAGCAGTGTCTCCTTAGGTATTGACTAGATCTGGTGTATACACCTGCATTCAGTATAGATTCGGATTGGTACATGTGCTTGGTCATATGTGGATCATGAATCGCATAAATGTCACTAGCTGCTGTATAAGTTCAGTTCATTAAATGTGGAATTGACTGTAATAACTGTGAAACAATCATTGTTGTAAACCCCATCTAATTAATGAATATACTTTAGAGAAGGAAATTTGCTTTCTGGTCTTCCCTGTATCTAGATCCACAGAAATTGGTTGACGCTTAAATGCTTTCTGCAATGGCTTCCAAGCCATTCTGTTCAAGCACAATTGGAGATGGCCAACAAATGCCATTCTTGCCAAAATAACCATGTACTATAACGAAACATCAAGGTCTGAAATGATAGTGTGTGCCTGTACAAAGCCACTTTGTTACACGATTCCTCGAAAGCATTTTAGTTCCCTAACCTGGTCATTGGGCAATTTCTTCTCTCCATTGACTCCTTGTAGAAGCACAGTCTCTTCTGGCACCTTCTGGTCATTCTTAACTTCCACAACAACATCGTCATGAACATCTGTCCGTGTGCTAAACAAAATCGTTTGTTAATTTACCAATGGCAACCTGGGACGGCCTGACTTCAGGTTGGAACCGAATATTGTGCGGAGTGAGGAGCAATGTGGAACATTGAACATGTACGAGTTTAAATCATCCAATCATATGCATTTGCAACAAATTATACATACTAAGCTATGTACATAAATTAGTTTATTGACATGGTCTCTGACATACTCTTGTACATCATTCATACTCATTGCTCCTTTCTCAGACACATGTTCTGTAAATACCATATTTATTTATTTCCTTTTATTTATAAATATGGGTTGAAAAAAACTACTTTAAATCAAGGGGACTATGCAAAGAAATGGCTGTAGTTTTAAAAATAATAGCTGACAATCATATTTTGATTGGCTGTTAACCAGGAACCTCTTGGGGCCACTGCAACAGAGAAGCCTCTAGTCTGCAAACAAAAAACTTCTCTGCTTTTTCTGTGTGGAGGTACCAGAAAGTGTCCAGTAGCAGCTGAGTGGCTTCCACTTACCTTCTCAAAAATCCCTGTTGAAGGAGGAATAAAACATTGGTTGAGAATTTACTTTGTCAACGAGTGAAAGACTGAACATCAGTATGCAAAACAACCTTGTGTCAACAACCAAAGAACTAAAAGGAATTGAAATAAACTTCAAGGAGCAGGAGAGTTCACCCAGCCTTTGAATCTGATCTGCCATTCAATGTTTTCTTCACTTACCCTCAGATAAATTTCTAGAGTTTAAAGGTATCAATCTCAAATATATTCGGTGACTGGACCTCCACAGCCGTGTGTGGTGGTGAAAACTGTGGTTTTTTTTACCCTTTGAGTGAAGAAACCTTTCCTCATCATAGTCCCAAATTAACTTCTCCGTAACCTGAGATTTTGTCCCCTGGTTCTAGACTCCCCAATCAGGAAAATAACTTCCCTGGCTTTAGTCCGTTCAGCTCTGTTAAAATTTTACACGTTTTTATCAGATCTCTTTGCATCCTTCCAAACTTGTGAATTTCAACCAACCTCTCTTCTTAGGACAGTCCTGCTATCTTTGGTATCAGCCTATTGAAACTGCATTGTGTTCCCTCAATGGCAAGTAAATCCTGTCTTAGGCAGAGAGATTGAAACTGCACACAATCTTTCATGTATGGTCTAATGAAGGCCCTGTATAACTGCAGTAAAGACACTCCTATTTCTGAACTCAAATCCTTTTGCAATGAAGGATATTATAACATTTGGCTTCCTAATTGCTTGTTGCATCTGTCTGTCTACTTCCATTGACTTGTATACAAAGGCACCCACATCAGTTTGTACATCCACACTTTCAACATATCACCATTTAAATAATACTGTTCTTCACAGGGAAGTGTACATAATCACATAGCCACTTTGTACTGTCCTGCCATGTGTACTGTACTGTCCTCACTCAACTTCGCCAAATCAAATTTAGATATCTTTGCCTTCGACTCATATTCCCTACTGATTTTGTGGAAGAAACAATTCATCAATTCCTGTGGTTGAGACAGGTGCAGTCAAACTGTGTTTTCCCAATTTAGTTTCCATTTTCCACCCTTAGTATTTGTTTTTGTCTCTGTCTATCAGTGAAAGGGGACTTGAATTGGTAGATTAATGAGTTAAGGTAGTAATTCCTATTTCCTTTTTGTTATTAATTAAAGACAATTTGTTCACAACTAAATTCTTTTCTCGTTGATTAAGTTCAGAAACCTGATCATTTTCTTTAAACCTGAGTTCATCAGTCAACTGATTCAAGGGCTTTGGATAGTCTGAATTCTTTTCACATTTCACAACAACTCGAATAGTGTGACTTTATTTTGAAGACACTACCTCAGTTGGTTGTGACAACATATTTTCACACACATCCTCTCATAAATTTATTTTTTGCTCACATATATATTCACTCACATCCACTCTTACAAAAGCTTGGAGACTTACATGTCTTGTTTCCCTGAGCGACCACAGGGGATCTTGCCTTTTTTGTACAGGAAGTACAGGATTGCACCCAGGAACGCAAGAAGAATGATGCACACAATGATGATGACTATCAGCATTCCACCACTGCTCCCCCTATGAGTCTTCCCTGGATAAACAGAAAGCTAGATGAAGCACAGGTTGCTGACACAGAGAATCTTCATACAAAACACTGCAACTCTTTAGTAACGGGGGAAATTCCACTCTCACTCTTATTTACCGATTGCTGACATTTGAACTTTTCTTCAGCCAGTTATGTCTACTCAGATTCTTGATTCTTTGTTGGTTGTTATCGATGATGCTCAATTCAAGAGGAAGGATTTGTGATTTTAGACTCTATGCATAGAGTTATACAGCATGGAAACAGATCCTTTGATCAAATTTGTCCATGCTGACCAGATTTCCTAAGTTAATCTAGTCCCATTTGCAAGCATTTGGCCCATATCACTCTAAATCCTTCCTATTCATGTACCCATCCAGATGCCTTCTAAATATAATTGTACCAGCCTCTACCACTTCCTTTGGCAGCTTGTTCCATATACGTAGCACCCCCTGCATGAAAACATTGCCTCTCAGGTCACTTTTAAATCTTTCCCTCTCACCTTCAATCTATGTTGTCTAGTTTTGGACTCCCCTATCCTGAGAAAAAAAAATCTCGGTTATTTACCCTACCCATGCTCCTCATGATTTTATAAAGCTCTATAAGGTCATCACTCAGTCTCTGATGCTCCAGGGAAAATACCCCCAGCCTCTCCCTACAGTTCAAACCCTCCAAACTATTGTAAATCTTTTCAGCATCCTTTCACGTTTCACAACATCTTTCCACAGCAGGGAGACCAGAATTGAATGCAGTATTCCAAAAGTGGCCTAACCAATGTCCTGTACAATCACAACATGACATTTCAATTCCTATACTCAATGCACTGACCTATTAAGTCAAGCATACCAAACGTTGTCTTCATTATGCTGTCTACCTGTGACTCCATTTTCAAGGAACAATGAACCTGAACTCCAAGATCTCTTTGGCAACAGCCACCCACCTCCCCTACTTCCGTCGGACCACCTTAGCAAAATGCAGCACCTCACATTTATCTAAATTAAACTCCATCTGCCACTGCTTGGCTTATTTGCCCATCTGATCAAGGTCCCATTACACTCTAAGATAACCTTCTTCACTGTCTTCTACACCATCAATTTTGGTGTCATCTGCAAATGTACTAACCATTCCTTTATATAAATGATTAGAATTTTAATATAGATAACAAAAAGCAGTGTACCCAATACTGATCCTTGCAGCCTCCTGTGACCAAAAACAACAACATTATCCTCTATCTTCAACTTTCTAGCCAATTTTGAATCCAAATGGCTGGCTTTCACGTGGACTCCATGTGATCTAATCTTGCTAACCAGTCTACCATGCGGAACCTTGTTCAATACCTCTCCCTGTGGGGAAATATCCTTCTTGCTATAATGCTGTCCTCTTCCAATTTAAGGGTGGAACTGAAAGCTGAAGGCACCTGGGACTTTTGGTAGGAATCCAACTTTTGAATTGAACTGCCTTTGAGCAAGATTTCTTTAAAAATTGTAGAAATGTTACATTGCAGGAGGACATTCTGTCTGTTGTGTTTGCACCAGCTCTCCAAATGCACAATTTGCTGAAACCAAATCCTTTGTTTTCTTTCCATAACCCTGTATTCCCTTTGCTTTGAGATTAGTCCTAATTATATTTCAGTTGAATGTGCAACTACCACCTTTACGCACGTTAGCCACTTGCTGTGTCATTTTTGCTTTTTTGTAAACAGTTACTTTAAATCTGTGCCACTTTGTTCTCGATATGAACATATGGATTGATGAGTAAGGAAGAGTGGGCCATTTGGCCCTTAGAGTCAGAGTGACCATTCAAGGCCTTGTTAATGGGGCACAGAATACAAAAAGAAGGAGGTTATGCTAAACCTATATGGGATACTGATTAGACCTCAGCTGCAGTATTCTGTGCAATTCTTAGGAAGGATGAGGATACACAGGCAGAGCAGGGAATGTTTATCAGTATAGTTCCAGGGATGAGACACTTTAGTTATGAGGATAGATTGTAGAAGTTGGCACTTGTTGTCCTTAGAGATGAGATGGCCTAGGGGAGCTTTAATAGAAAGTTTCAAAATCTAGGTAAAAGATAAAGTCGCCATAGTTCCTGAGTACCACAGGGCTGCTTTCATTACAGAGAAATTTTTGCTGGTGAGTGTAACCTGAGGGTTACCAATCCTCAGATGAGGGGGTGAGGTTGACAAGGTGGGACATCCATGATGACCTCAGCCAACATATGAATTGAGCCCACACTGTAGGCATCACTCTGCTTCACAAACCAGTTGTCTAGGTAACTGACGTACAGCAAGAGAAATGGAAAGAACAGATAAGGAAAAAAAATCCTACTAATAGACCGACCATCAGAGGGCACAGTTTTGCAAACGAAGCAACTCTGACCTGAGTGTGGTGGAGGCAGGTTGGATTTAGGCCACCAAGAGGCATTTGATGATTATTTCCATTTAACTAATGTGCAGTGTAATGGAAAAAAGGCAGGAGAATGACACTAACTCACAATGCTCACAGAGTTAGTGCAGGTGCAATGAACTGAATGACGTCCCTTCGCACCGTAACAACTATTTGATTCTTTTAGATCATGGCTATTCTGATTATAGCCTCAACTATACTATTCCACTTACCGTATTCCCTTGTTACCTCATTTGTCAATTGGGAATCCATCTACCTGTACCTTAAAAATATTCAATGACTTTGGAACTTCCTTCCTAAGAGTGCACTGGAGGCAAAGACTCATGACCCTCCAGGAAATCATTTTTCTCCATCTTCATCATAAATGGAAGAGCCCTTTCTTTAAAAAAAAACACATTCCTAGTTTTACTGTCTTCCTCAGGGGAAATATCCTTTCAGGTTACAGTATACTCTGTTAAGTTTTCTCAGTTTCTTGTGTGTCAATAGGGTCATCTTTTATTCCCCTAAACTCAAAGGATATGTGACCAACCTTTTCCAATAAGATAACCACTGCCCCTGTCCAAGTATCAGTCAAGTGAACCTGCTCCAAACTACATTTATATCTGTTTTTAAGTAAGGAAGACTAAAACCGCACATGGTAGTCCTTGAACAATTTCTCCCTATGTACTCTGTCCATGACTGTTGAATACCATTGTGTCTCCGAAGAAATTAATCCTAACTTGTCCAGTCTTCCTTGATAACTTAAGTTCCTCATCCATGGAAGCATTCTTATGAATCCTTTCAACACCCAAACACCTACACGTACTTCTGAAAGTGTGACAACCAGAACTGGACCCAACATTCCAATTGAGGTTGACTTAGAACATTATACAGGTTCAATGTAACCTTTCTACCTTTATACTTGGAAATTTACTCATATCACTCTGCTCTTTAAGAAGGGTGACAGGGAAAACCAGGTAATTACAGACCAGGACTTCCAGAAGATTTGTGATAAAATTGCACACAAGACGTTTAGCTAAAGTAGAAGCCCACTGAATTAAGGGCAAGTTACTGACAAGAATAGGAGATTGTTTGAGTGGCAGGAAACAGTTGGAATAATGGGTAAGTACACAAATTGGCAGGATGTGAGTAATTTTGTCCCAATCTGTGTTGAAGCCTCAATTATTCACAATATTCATTACTGACTTGGATAATGGCAGAAAATGTCAAATTTCCTGGCAAAAAAAAATTAAGCAGCATTGTGGACCGTTTTGATGACAGCATAAACTTACAACAGGACATTGATAAATTAGGTGAATGGGCAGAGCTGTGGCAGATGGAGTTTAATAATAAACAAGCGTAAAGTCATCAATTTCGAACTGATAAAATATAGATCAGGTATTTTTCTTTCAGAAAGCACAAAGTTAAATGCAATGGATGTCCAAAGAGATTTGGGGGCTCAAGTACACAGTTCTTTAACAAACAGGTGCAGAAAATAGTCATGGAGGCAAATGGAATGGTGTCCTTCACATCCAAAGGGCTGGAGTATAAGGAAGCAGATGTTATGCTGCAGTTATACAAAACCTCAGTTATAACCCACTTATATTGTTAAGAGCAGAGTTGGACACCCACATCTCAGGAAGGATGTTTTGGTCCCGGAAGGAATTAAATACAGATTCACACTGACGGTATCTCGAATTCAGAGGTTACGTTTGAGGAAAAGTTAAATAAATTAGGCCTTTCATTCTCTAGAATTTAGAAGGTTAAAGGGTGATCCAATCAAGTTCTTCAGGATATTAATAGGGAAAGAGAGTAGATAAGTATAAACAATTTCTACTGGTTGAAGATTCTAGAACTGGAAGCCTAGTGTAAGAATTAGTCAACTTCAAAACTTCACTGGACATTGATTCACATGAATCAGAGTCCAGTAAGTCAATGTCATTTTTAAAGTAATTTGTTATTGTAGCTTTTCCTTTAGTCTTCTTTCTCCTTGTCTACCTGGTGCTGTGTGGATCTATTGTGAACTATGCCTTGGAGATTGAATCAACTATCATTTTTGCTACAAGCCTAAACAGAGTATGCTGCAAATCATTTAAGAATAGCACTTCATGGTGTGTTTAGGGGCAAGCACACCAAGTCCTATTTCAAAAGGGAAAGAAAAGGTTAAAGACTATGAAGGTCAGAGAAAGAAAACAAACGAAAATACTGACCAAAAAAAATTAGTTACCAAAAACAGATCCTGGATTTACACTATTCTCAGCTCCAAGACCACTGTGGGAGAAAAAACAAACCACTCTGCCTGCCCACCACTTGCTCTCAGAAACCGTGTCTGTTCTTAGCTAAACAGAGCCTACCCATAATGCCACTACACTCAGCCCAGGAACTAACCGTGAAACGAGACATTACCGAAGCAGTTTCCCCAACTGAAGGAATACACTACCTAGACCTCTCAATAGTATCACTGCTCCTGAAGTCCCAAGGGCATTCTCTGTCTCCCCAGGTACTCAATCTGCACAAAGCCAACACAGATTAGGTGGCACCAAGATAGCTGACAAGAATGAACACTACCCTCAGGACTTATTGAAGCCAGGATGCTAGCCATTAGCACCTGTTTCTGTAGATGAGCTAAACCTCCTGTTACAATTGTTAACTGATGGATACTGCTGGACAAACAATTGTTTTCTATTAACTGTAATCGAAACTGCATTGTCTTATAATTAATATTTCACTACTGTAACTCTATAAGAACTGTCTGTATCTGAAGCTCAGGGAACAAAATCCTTGATTTAACTTTACGCAGAGAGTTGTGGGAGCATGGAATGCGTTGCCAGCAGCAGTTGTGGAAGCGAGGTCATTGGATATATTTAAGAGACTGCTGGACATGCATATGGTCACAGAAATTTGAGGGTTCGTACATTAGGTTTACCTTACATGAGGATCAATGTTCGGCACAATATCGTGGGCTGAAGGGCCTGTTCTGTGCTGTACTGTTCTATGTTCTGACTGTGCAAAGTATTCATTTTGTATCAGTCCAGTCAGTTTGTCTTCCCCACGATATCGTGAGATTAAACCAGTGTTTGTCAATTTCACAAGATCTATGTGTAGCCTCTATTTGTATTTGGACAATTCTCTGACAATCACCAGCCTTATTCTCACAGTGCTAATATATTAATTCAGAGGCTTAATACACAACAAGCAGAATGAGGTAATTTTAATGAGATCTCAGGAAATTGCACATTCATGTGTTCTAAGGATAAATCTTTACAAATATCTTGCAGCAGTTTTAAGGTGAGGGGGGAAAAATTTGAAAGGGACCTAAGGGGTGACTTTTTCACATAGAGGGTGGTGTGTATATGAAATGAGCTGCCAGAGGAAGTGATAAGAGACTGGTACAATTACAACATTTGAAAGGCTGGGTATATGAATAGGAAGGTTTAGTGGGATATGGAGAGAAAGTGAGGGCTGCAGAAGCTGGAGTTCAGAGCTGAAAATGTGTTGCTGGAAAAGCGCAGCAGGTCAGGCAGCATCCAAGGAACAGGAGAATCACCCTGGATGCTGCCTGACCTGCTGCGCTTTTCCAGCAACACATTTTCAGCTCAGTTAGTGGGATATGGGCCAAATGCTGGGAAATGGGACTAGATTAATTTAGGAAATCTGGTTGGCATGGTCAAGTTGATCCTAAAGATCTGTTTCCAAGCTGTATAGCTCAATGTCTCTATGATTCTATGATTTAATCTGTATTGCCTGACATGTAAAGGTGGTCCACATTAACTGATTCTTACCAGCAATAGGAGGCCTTTTTGTAGAAACTGCCGTTGACTCTGAAAAGGAGTAAATAGAGAATTGTTAAGTGACCCCACTGTGCATTTTTTAAAAATGCAGCAAGGGTGCCTGTGGAAAATGGAACATTTTACTGATTTTTCACACACAGAAATATCATTTAAAAATGCAGAGAATGCAGAATGTGTGTTAAAGAGAACTCCATGAAGCATTTCCTGGGCATATGCAACATGTGGTTAGATATAGAATAAAGCCTTATCACCATCAAACACTCCCATGACCGGTACGGCACAGGATTAGATACAGAATGAAGCTCATTCTAACTGTCCCCATCAAACAGTCCCAAGACCGGTGTAGCACAGGATTAGATATAGAGTGAAGCTCTCTTACAGTCCCATTCTAACACTTCCAGGATAGGGATAGCACAAGCTTCCTCTACTCTGTGCCTATCAAACATTCCCAGGACAGATACAGCATGGAGTCACAAAGTAAAGGTCCTTCAATAGGAGGACTTCCCAAAGTAAAGGTTGGACCCCCAAGTAGCAGCACAAGCTGAAATGTTGGGGTTGTGAGCTCTGAGGCAGCAATGGTTGCCATGAAGATCGAACTCAGTTGTAACAGCTGAGCTGCTGCCCTCCTCCACTCAGTTCTCATTAAGGGGTCATGATAATTTTCAAGCCGAAAAATGGGATTGCAGACATAAGAAATTTTGGAATAATTGCTCTACACTGGCCCCAGCAAACATTCCCAGGATGGGCAATGTACATGTTTAAATACAGAGTAAATCTTCCTGTACACTGTCTCCATTAAACACTCCTCGGACAGGTACAGTCCCTGGTTCAATACAGTGTAAAGCTCTTACCAATAGGGGAAATATTCCTCTTTATCTTACAAAAATTGGGAATTCTTAGACATAAGAAATAACTAAATAAGTACCCTTTGGCCCTGAATCTCCCCCAAGATTGATTAGATTTCCTACGATATGGAAACAGGTCCTTCAGTCCAACAAGTCCACACTGACCCTCTGAAGAGCAACCCATCAGACCTATTCCCCAATATTTACCCTGACTAATGTACCTAACACTTTGGGCAATTTAGCATGGCCAATTCACCTGACCTGCACATCTTTGGATTGTGGGAGGAAATCGGAGCACCCAGAGGAAACCCACGCAGACACAGGGACAATGTGCAAACTCCACACAGACAGTCGCCCGAGGTGGGAATTGAACCTGGGTCCCTGGCGCTGCGAGGTAGCAGTGCCAATCACTGAGCTACCACCACCCCATGGTGATTGGTGAAGAATTCCATCTTCCAGTCCTACTCCCAATTCCCATTCAGTAATACTTCCGAAAAAGAGAAGGAGTTAGTATTGGATGAAAACAGGTTTGTGTGATGCTTCCTTTGGTAGTGCAAGTTATTATCTCGGCTTGGGTGAGGAGCTGTGAGTGACCAGCACCTAAAAAACTATGACTGAGCACAATTGAGATTCATTACACTTCTGAGAAGAGAAAATTCTCAGGATCATTTTGACAGAAATGCTTCACTTTGGTGTTAATGCTTCAGTCCAATCCTAGATGAGTTGTGATTAGACTCTTACCTCTCTGCACAACTGAGTTGTGGGTCTTACTCCCATATTCATTGGTGCCATTACAAGTCACGTTCAGTCCCTCTGCAGGAAGCAGTACAATCAATTCACTGATAACAATGTGATTAGGCAACAGATGCTTTCTTATGTCCTGTGCAAAGATGGGAAAAAAAATGAACATAAAAGAAATCAACTGAGGAACCATGGCAGAATTCAGTGGAGGATATTTGAAGAGTTTTTCCTTCAAAATTCTTGCGTATGGAGTTAACTAAACCATCAGAATCCCTGTTAAAAAATGACAATCTCACTTATAAGGATATCTGGTTCAGAAGAAATAGATTAAAGCAGATACCTGTGCCATTCATTATACATTGATTGGAATTAGAAAATGTGACCTGCTATTTAAGAAAAGGAGATAAAAGGAAACTATAAACTGTACGAATTAATCTGACATCAATGCTGTGAAAATGCTAGAATCTATTACTGAAGATGTGGCAACAAAGCACATTGAAAATCATGATTAGACAGAATCAATACGGTATTATGAAACAGTATAATAATTGACAAATCTGTTGAAGCTTTATGGAGGTGTAACCAGCAGGCTGGATAAGGGATAATAGAAGATGTTTGGATTTTTACAAGACATTCAAAAAGATGCCACACAAGAAGCTGTGACAAACATTAAGACTCCTAGAATTGGCAGTTATATTTTAGCATTGATTGAGGATCGTTAATGGAAAGAAAACAAAGAGTAAGAATAAATAAGTCATCTTGAGATTGGTGGGCAATACCTAGTGGGGTGTTATAAGGATCAGTACTTGAGTCTTGGCTGTTGACAATTAATATCAATGGCTCAGGTAAGGGCGCATCAGGAGAGGTGGTAGTATAATTATCATATCACTGGAGTAGTAATCGAGGAACCTAGACTAATGTTCAAGGGGCAAGAGTTCATATTTCATTATGGCTGATTGTGGAATTTGAATTTATTGAAAAAGTCGTCAGGTGAGGGCACAAACACCATGTAATTCTGTTTCCTGATGATACTAAGTTAGGTAGGGTGGAGAAAAAAAGAGCATGTGGACTATATTAGTGTACTAGAATGAATGTTGTGGAGCAGGACTGTTTGTAATATCAGTGCCATGGTGAAGGATATGGAATAAATTAGTATAACATTGGAGCGACTTTGTTATGAATCACAAATGTCAAAATGGAGGTTCAGCAACAACTGGTAATGCGATGATAGACTTTATTGCAATAGGAGAGGATCAGAAGAATAAGGATTTCTTGCTCCAGATACAAGGCTTTGGTGAGACTATACTCACAGCACTGGGTATTGTTCTAGACTCCATACCACGGAAAGGATACATTTGCTCTACACTGAAATGATTTCAAGGATGAGAGGTGGAGAGGCTGATCTTTGAGGACAAATCAGGTGATTCCATTGAGATGTATAAAATTCATAGAAGGGTTGACAGGACTGCTGTTGACAAGCTGTTTCTCCTGGCTCAAGAACCTTAGCTAGATGACAGAATGTCAAGATAAGCGATTTAATCATGATCAAGAGAGTTTGAAAGTTGGAGACTTCACTTACAGAGTTGCAAATCTTGGGAATTTTGTATTATGGAGAGGTGCTGATGCACACCCTTATGGAGATAAATATAGCTCCAAACCCAAAGAGAATGAAAGGATATGGAGATACGCTGTAAAGGATATGGAGATACGCTGTCAAGGATATGGAGATACGCTGTCAAGGATATGGAGATATGCTATAAAGGATATGGAGGCACGCTGTAAAGGATATGGACACACCCTGTAAAGGATATGGAAATACTGTAAAGAATATGGAGACACGCTGTAAAGGATATGGAGATACTGTTGAGAATGTGGAGATATGCTGTCAAGGATATGGAGACAGGCTGTAAAGGATATAGACACACCCTGTAAAGGATATGGAGACACGCTGTAAAGGATATGGAGACACTCTGTCAAGGATATGGAGATACTGTTGAGAATATGGAGACATGCTGTACAGGATATGGAGATACGCTGCAAAGGATATGGATACACCCTGTCAAGGATATGGAGATAGGCTGTAAAGGATATTGAGGCACGCTGTAAAGGATATGGAGATACGCTGTAAAGGATATGGAGATACGCTGTAAAGGATATGGAGATACTGCTGAGAATATGGAGACAAGCTGTAAAGGATATGGAGATACTGCTGAGAATATGGAGATATGCTGTAAAGGATATGGAGACAGGCTGTAAAGGATATGGAGATATGCTATAAAGGATATGGAGATACACTGTAAAGGATATGGAGATACGCTGTCAAGGATATGGAGATACGCTGTAAAGGATATGGAGATACGCTGTAAAGGATATGGAGATACGCTGTAAAGGACATGGAGATACTGTTGAGAATACGGAGATACGCTGGATATGGAGATACTGCTGAGAATATGGAGATATGCTGTAAAGAATATGGAGATACTGTTGAGAATATGGAGGTACGCTGTAAAGGATATGGAGATACGCTGTAAAGGATATGGAGATACGCTGTAAAGGATATGGAGACACGCTGTAAAGGATATGGAGATACTGCTGAGAATATGGAGACACGCTGTAAAGGATATGGAGACAGGCTGTAAAGGATATGGAGATATGCTATAAAGGATATGGAGATACACTGTAAAGGTTATGGAGATACACTGTAAAGAATATGGAGATACGCTGTCAATGATATGGAGACACGCTGTAAAGGATATGGAGATACGCTGTAAAGGATATGGAGACACGCTGTCAAGGATATGGAGACACGCTGTAAAGGATATGGAGATACGCTGTAAAGGATATGGAGATACGCTGTAAAGGATATAGAGATACTGCTGAGAATATGGAGATATGCTGTGAAGGATATAGAGATACGCTGTAAAGGATATGGAGACACGCTGTAAAAGAATATGGAGACACGCTGTAAAGGATATGGAGATACTGTTGAGAATATGGAGATATGCTGTAAAGGATATGGAGACACGCTGTAAAGGATATGGAGATACTGTTCAGAATATGGAGATACGCTGTAAAGGATATGGAGACACGCTGTAAAGATTATGGAGACACGCTGTAAAGGATATGGAGATACGCTGTAAAGGATATGGAGATACTGTTGAGAATATGGAGATGTGCTGTAAAGGATATGGAGACAGGCTGTAAAGGATATGGGGACACGCTGTAAAGGATATGGAAACATGCTGTAATGGATATGGAGATACTGTTGAGAATATGGAGATGTGCTGTAAAGGATATGGAGACACGCTGTAAAGGATATGGAGATACGCTGTAAAGGATATGGCGATACTGCTGAGAATATGGAGACACGCTGTAAAGGATATGGAGATACGCTGTAAAGGATATGGAGACACGCTGTAAAGGATATGGAGATAGGCTGTAAAGGACATGGAGATACTGTTGAGAATATGGAGGTATGCTGTAAAAGATATGGAGATACGCTGTAAAGGATATGGAGATACTGCTGAGAATATGGAGATACGCTGTAAAGGATATGGAGATACGCTGTAAAGGATATGGACACACCGTGTAAAGGATATGGAGATACTGTAAAGGATATGGAGACAGGCTGTAAAGGATATGGAGACACGCTGTCAAGGATATGGCGATACTGTTGAGAATATGGAGATGTGCTGTAAAGGATATGGAGACACGCTGTAAAGGATATGGAGATACGTTGTGAAGGATATGGAGATACGCTGTAAAGGATATGGAGATACACTATATAGGATATGGAGACACGCTGTAAAGGACATTGAGACATGCTGTAAAGGATATGGAGATACGCTGTAAAGGATATGGAGATACGCTGTAAAGGATATGGAGATACACTGTATAGGATATGGAGACACGCTGTAAAGGACATTGAGACATGCTGTAAAGGATATGGAGATACGCTGTAAAGGATATTGAGACACACTGTAAAGGATATGGAGATACGCTGTAAAGAATATGGAGATACACTGTATAGGATATGGAGACACGCTGTCAAGGATATGGAGATACTGTTGAGAATATGGAGATACGCTGTAAAGGATATGGAGATACGTTGTGAAGGATATGGAGATACGCTGTAAAGAATATGGAGATACGCTGTATAGGATATGGAGACACGCTGTAAAGGACATTGAGACACGCTGTAAAGGATATGGAGATACGCTGTAAAGGATATGGAGATACGCTGTAAAGGATATGGAGACAGGCTGTAAAGGACATTGAGACACGCTGTAAAGGATATGGAGATACGCTGTAAAGGATATGGAGATACGCTGTAAAGGACATGGAGATACTGTTGAGAATATGGAGATACGCTGTAAAGGATATTGAGACACGCTGTAAAGGATATGGAGATACGCTGTAAAGGATATGGAGATACTGTTGAGAATATGGAGATACGCTGTAAAGGATATGGAGACACACTGTAAAGGATATGGAGACACGCTGAAAAGGATATGGAGATACGCTGTAAAGGATATGGAGATACGCTGTCAAGGATATGGAGATACGCTGTAAAGGATATTGAGACACGCTGTATAGGATATGGAGATACGCTGTAAAGGACATGGAGACACGCTGTCAAGGATATGGAGATACGCTGTCAAGGATATGGAGATACTGTTGAGAATATGGAGATATGCTGTAAAGGATATGGAGACACGCTGTAAAGGATATGGAGACACCCTGTAAAGGATATGGAGATACGCTGTAAAGGATATGGAGATACGCTGTCAAGGATATGGAGATACGCTGTCAAGGATATGGAGATACTGTTGAGAATATGGAGATACGCTGTAAAGGATATGGAGACACGCTGTAAAGGATATGGAGACACGCTGTAAAGGATATGGAGACACTCTGTCAAGGATATGGATACACCCTGTCAAGGATATGGAGATAGGCTGTAAAGGATATGGAGACACGCTGTAAAGGATATGGAGACACGCTGTAAAGGATATGGAGATACTGTTGAGAATATGGAGACACGCTGTAAAGGATATTGAGACACTCTGTCAAGGATATGGAGATACTGTTGAGAATATGGAGATACGCTGTAAAGGATATGGAGATACGCTGTAAAGGATATGGAGATACTGCTGAGAATATGGAGACACGCTGTAAAGGATATGGAGATACTGCTGAGAATATGGAGATAAGCTGTCAAGGATATGGAGACACGCTGTAAAGGATATGGAGATACGCTGTCAAGGATATGGAGATACGCTGTCAAGGATATGGAGATACTGTTGAGAATATGGAGACATGCTATAAAGGACATGGAGACACACTGTCAACGATATGAAGATACAGTAAAGGATATGGAGATATGCTGTGAAGGATATGGATACACACTGTAAATGTGAACCCGAGGCAGACATTACACCATGGTCTTTTTGAATGGGGAAATAGATTCAAGGAATAGCATCATGTACCTCTGCTCTCAATTTTCAAAAAAAGTTCTCATTCATGAAAGAATGGGTGGCACAGTGACTCAGTGGTTCGCACTGCTGCCTTACAGCGCCAGGGACCTGAGTTCGATTCCAACCTCTGATGACTGTCTGAAGTTTGCACATTCTCCCTGCGTCTGCGTGGGTTTCCTCTCACAATACAAAGTTGTGCAGTTTGGATGAATTGGCCATGCTAAGTTGCCTATAGTGTTCAGGGATGTGTGGGTTAGATACACTAATCAGGGGGAAATGTAGAGTAATGTGGTAGGGGAATGGATCTGGGTGGGTTACACTTCGAAGTGTCAGCGTGGACTTGTTGGGCCAAATGGTCTGTTTCCACACTGTTGGGATTCTCCGATTTCTATGAGAGAGAGAAATAAATAAATAGCGAAACAAATGCCAAGTTCAGGCAGACAAGAGATTGAGGGACAGAATAGAAAGCAGGAGATACAAGAAATAGACTTTTGTAATTTGGCACCTTAACATAAAAGCCAATTCCTATAGGCAAGTCCATACCCTCCTATAAATGGAAGGAAGGCCTTAGGAGACAGTTGGCTGTGAGCAAACAATCCAGTGAGAGAGGGAAAAAAAACATTCAAAACAAAGGGAGCAGAAAGGATAAAGATGTCAAAGATATAAAACTGAAGAATTCACCACAAGAATAAATAAGTTGAGAAGACTTGTGATAAAATACCTTGCACCTCAATGCTAATTCCATCCCTAACTCCACACAACAGCAGAAAGACATTTTATAGCCTCCACGGTTTAATTACAAACTTTTAATAACGATAGAACCAGATTTTCTGGGTCGATTCAGGTGACAGGCCTGACATTCGAGTTCTCTCTTAATTTTTCTGGGACTTGTGTGGAACCCGTAGACAGCTAAGCAACGCATTGCATTCATTGAGCAGAAGCTATGCAGCAATTTTTTTCACAGTTTGTTTATTAAAGATTATAAGTGTGTATTTACAGTAGTTTACAATTACAGGCCTTTTGCATACAGTAACCTTTCTCGTAACTATATTACAAGGCTAATACACTCCACAAATTCAAAGGTGTAATGCTTGCTGTGCCAGCTCTCAGCAATTGCTGTGAACTTTGCACATAAAGAATTAAAGTTTACTGCTAATATGATATTATCAATGAGAACTTTCACCATATCTGCATTGGTCTTTTCCTCTCTGCAAGTTCTACTCTCATGTCATGATCTCCTGGTCTTTTGGTGAGCACTCATAAAATTCCACCTTTTATTCGTTTATGAAACAAAAGTACAGCTTCCTTGTGCACTTCTGCTCAAATGCAACTTTAGGTCGTCCAATTTCTGATCCTGCCCTTTTTTCTTCGTACTGACCTACTGCCAGCATTTGCTTTAGAGTAAATAGTGTATACGTCATCCGTTTCATGATAAGTGAAAATTTCACTTATTCATATGTTCTACTTCTGTGTTGAAGCTGGCATTTTTAAATTGATGAACTTGGAAAGCCATTCCCTTTTGAAATGTGCACAGGATTTCTTTTTTAAGGAGCTTGAAGACTCGTCTGCTTTTCATCTGGCCATACTTTAAACTTTAACAAGAGAACAAAGTTTTAAAATACAAACGTGAAATGTAACTTTCTTCTTGAATGGCTGTTTGCATTCTGGACCTCATGCCTGGTCCTCCTGGTCACTGATAAGACTGTAAACTCCCAGAACTTCCAAACTCTGTTCCTAAAGATTCCAACTCCAGGATGTCTTGTGATCTGGATTCTTCCCCTTCCCAGTGCCTGCTTTAACAATCACAAGTTTTTAAAATGTGTGTGGAGTTGAAAGTGATTGTGTGGCCGAGTAATCAACTCAGAAGGACTGTGCCTTATTCTGGCAAGTGGAGGATCCTGGAATTCACTGGGGATCTGTATGCGGCCCTTGGGAACGTCCCATATGGATCTAGGGAGAATTCCTGAAGAAGGGCTTATGCCCAAAACGTCGATTCTCCTGTTCCCTGGATGCTGCCTGACCTGCTGCGCTTTTCCAGCAACACATTTCTAGCTCTGATCTCCAGCATCTGCAGACCTCACTTTCTCCTCAAAGAATTCCTTCATATATTGTTCAGATGCAGCCGTCCGGTGTGTAGATGATCAAGATGTGTGCAGGTTTTATTTTCCTGATACTCTGCCTTACATAGAATGTTACTTGGCATAGAACCACAAGGTGAACTTTACAGCTGTCACTAACACAGCTGTTTTGGCCAATAGAGAACAAAGTAGAATGGAGGCAGAGACTGTGGCAATTTTATCCTAAGATCCCAGAATAAACTGTACAGATCAGAGTAAAACCCTTATACAACATGCAACGCTGTTATGTTTGTTTAAGTTGTGCGTTGTCTATTTCTGAAATGCAGCAATATTCAAAATAGGAGATTCATCCAGTCTCTGTCACTCATATTTTTGTATGTATTGTTTGAGAGCTCTTCACAATTGTTTCAGCCCTCCATGCTACTCTCATCAACTGGTGCCCCAAAGGATCATGCAATGTGTGCTATTTACATACCTTTACCTCCTTTCCAATGCTACATGTGATGTTTGGTGTTGGATAGCCTTTGAAAATACAAGTCAGGTTGACATAATGTCTATTTTTGTAGAATATCTTCTCTGTACAGTTTACTTTAGGTGGCTCTGCAGGAAGAAAAACACAAGAGTTCAATTCTAGGGTACTACACTAACAGACATTTCTTTATTTAGCTGGATATTTATTCTCCAAGCCTTTCCTGAAGGCACTGCCTGTTGCTGGGATACATAACCTTTATTACCAGCACCCGTTAGTGAACCTGGACAGTTCAATATTTCTAAGTCTAGCATTGTGGAAAACAACTGGGTCGAAGTCATCTTAATCAAATTGGGTCTGGTTCTTAGCTGCAGACATTTACAAACCTCTCATATGTACCACAGGATGCATATGAAGTACAGTATGATCCCAGTTGATGTTACAAATCAGGTTCCAGAATGAAATCTGGCCCGATGGATCATATTTTGTTTCTTGTAATTTAACCTGGCTGTCTTTCACTAAAACATGAGCAGACAAGGCTGCAAACTTGGTTTTAATAATAAAACACAGGTTTATTATATAAAAGAAAACAATCCCAGCTATCTACATATAACAGTTTGAAAAAATTCAAACAAGATGGCAAAACAACATCAAATCTACTCAACAACATCAGTTTACAGGTGAGAGAAACTGAGTGAAAATTTTCTTCCCTATCAAATCTGAAAGTTTGACTTAACTGTTTCTTCTTGGTTCTGGCTCTGTAAGCTGTGAAACCTTTTACCATAAAGACTCACCCCAACTGAGGACTTAGACTTTCTCAGTCTCTTAATAGTCTGGAAAGTTCTAATCAAATATCCCTGGTCTGGAAATTTTACAAATTACACTTTTTCACTGAGGCAACTTATTTCCTAACTGCTCTGACCAATTCTTTTTTTAGGGAAGACTATTCTTGCACCTAGATCCCCTTTGAAATGAACCCAAAAGCTTTCTAAGCTCAGGGTTTTCCTAAGGTGAAATCAATCATTGTTTATTCGAAAGCAATGACAGGCTAATTTTAGATTAGATTACTTACAGTGTGGAAACAGGCCCTTCGGCCCAACAAGTCCATACCGACCCGCCGAAGCACACCCACCCAGACCCATTCCCCTACATTTACCCCTGCACCTAACTCTGCGGACAATTTAGCATGGCCAATTCACCTAACCTGCACATTTATGGACTGTGGGAGGAAACCGGAGCACCCGGAGGAAACCTACGCAGACATGGGGAGAATGTGCAAACTCCATACAGTCAGTCGCCTGAGGCGGGAATTGAACCCGGGTCTCTGGCGCTGAGAGGCAGCAGTGCTAGCCACTGTGCCTCCCACTCCAATGTTTTCCCTTTTCTGTCTAACATCCCCACAACATAAACAAACTTTCTTTAATACTCCTGCAGAAGTGGCAGACAAGATAAAAAAGAGATTAGGGTAAAAACTAATGGGTGGGATGTACCAGAAAGACTAAAAATCACACAACACCAGGTTATAGTACAAAGGTTTAATTGGAAGCACTCCTTCAGGTGGATGAAGGAGCATCGCTCCGAAAGCTAGTGCTTCCAATTAAACCTTTGTACTATAACCTGGTGTTGTGTGATTTTTAACTTTGTACACTCCAGCCAATGCTGGCATCTCCAAATGTGGAAAGACTAGCTTTTCTTATTGTGGATTATCAGCCTGTTTCAGATAGATTACATCCCATTTTGCTTAAGGAAATGGGAGTAGAGACAGCAGAAGGACTTGACATAGGCTTTCAATCTTCCCTCGAAACAACAGAGGTTCAACAAGATTGGGGAGTGGAAAACATGACATCTTTACTCAAGAAAGGTGTTAGTCTAGCCACCACAGCTGATCAGTTCAAAATTTATGCATAAAGTTTTAGAAACAATAATCAAAGAAAGCAATCAATATGTACTTAGAAAGGTTTGAGTTGATGATGGAGAATTAGCATGGATTTGCAAAAGACAAACTGTACTTAACTATTTCAAAGTAATGTTTTCTTAAAATAATAGTAATGTTAAAAGGAAAGTCTTGATTGTTGTTTATATAAATTTTAAGAAAATGTTTGAAAGAATACCATTAAACATTTCCTTTGCAAAATTGAGATTCATGAAATATGGAGGCCAGTTAAGGTTAACTTAGATAAAAATCTGCCATAAGGACAGAAACACTATTATGATAAATGGACATGTTTCAGAATGGAGGATGGTCAACAGTGCTAGGACACTGATTTTTTTTGATATATGACTTGGATATTGGAATGTAAAGTAAAATTTCAAAAGTTGCTAATGAACCTAATTTGGAGGAATGATGTACAGTAAGAAAAAGTACTATTCAACTGCAATAAGACATAGATAAACCAGCAGAATGGATAGACAAATGGCAGACAGAACTTAACACTGAGAAATGTGAGGTGATACATTTTGGTAGAAACAAATATCAGAGAGATCAGTAGAAGGGACAATATTGATTTAGTGGCACAATTCCATACTATGTGCAGGAACAGTGGAACCTGGGGTTGGATGCAAATACACCTTTGAGATAATGGCAAAGTAAATGAGATCTTGGGATTCATAAATTGAGGTGTTGATAATGCAAGTAGGGAAATTATGCTGAACCTATATAAAGCTTGGGTTATGCTACAACAGTTTTGCTTCCAATTCTGGTCACCAGACCTTAGGAAGTTGTGAAGCACCTTGAAAAGGGGCAGTGATGATTTACCAGAATGGTGCCAGAGATGATGGATTTCAGTTTCAAGGTTGCAATGGAGAAACTGTGTTTTCATCCTTGGAACAAAAAACACTGAAAAATGTGATAGAGTTGTACAAGAATGATAACTGGTTTAAGTAGGGAATACGTACACAAACAATTCTGATTAGGTAGTTGGAACACAAGGGAATACAAACTTCAGGTATTGGGTAAGAGAGAGGAGAAAGTGAGGAAGAACATTTTTCTGAAACACAGTGAGTGATAATGACCTGGAACTTCTTGTATACAAAAGTGATGTAAGTAATAATATTGAATGATTTATATAGGAAATTGGATGTGCACTTGAAGGAAATAAACTTGCAGGGCTAAAGGGATAAAGCAGGGAAGAGGAACTAAGTGGATTTCTCAACAGAGAGTTAGCAGGGACTTGATGAATCGAACGGTCTCTCTTCACCTCGAAACATTATAATCCTGAATAGTTTAGGGTATATCAGAGTGTTTCTGTGAGGAGTTTGGGATAAATCAATGTTACAGTGTGAGGGTGGGGTTTATCAACATTACACAGAGCAATTTAGGTGTATCAGAGCATTACTGTGAGGGGTATGGGCTGAAGTAAGGATTCAAGTGAGCAATGAGGACTACACCAGATTTTTATAGTGTGGGTGTGGGATGTATTAGGGTTTTATATAAATTTTATGGAATATATCAAAGTGTTGTATTGAGCATATCAGCTCAATAGAGCCATGAATAATGTAGGAGGAGAAAGTGAGGTCTGCAGATGCTGGAGATCAGATGTATTAGGGTTTTATATAAATTTTATGGAATATATCAAAGTGTTGTATTGAGCATATCAGCTCAATAGAGCCATGAATAATGTATCTGTGCAGGTTTTGGATTAGTGGTACTGGAAGAGCACAGCAGTTCAGGCAGCATCCGAGGAGCAGCAAAATCTCTTTAGCTACATAGAACAGTCGATCTTCCGTAATTACACCGGCACCACTCCCCACCTCTTCCTCCGCTACATTGATCACTGCATTGGCGCCACCTCATGCTCCCGCGAGGAGGTTGAGCAATTCATCAACTTCACCAACATATTCCACCCTGACCTTAAAAAAGATTTTGCTGCTCCTCGGATGCTGCCTGAACTGCTGTGCTCTTCCAGCACCACTAATCCAAAATCTGGTTACCAGCATCTGCAGTTATTGTTTTTACCTATCTGTGCAGGTGTCAGGTTATAAATACACTAACATCTACAGTCCTGTATAAAGTTGTGCTCTCTTTAAAAAAGGATATAAATGTGTTCGAAGTAATTGAGAGAAGATTCACTCAACTGATGGGTGTTATCATCTGTGGAAAGCCTGTACCTAATGACTTTAGAAGAATAAGAGATGATCTTATGTAAAAGACATAAAAGATCATGAAAGGCTCTGACAGAGTGAATGCTGAAAGGACAGTACCCTTTGTGGGAAAGATGAGAACTAGGGGACACGTTTAAAAATCATTCTTCTATTTAACATGGAAATGAGGAGAAGGTTTTTCCCTTTGAAAGGTTGTGAATCTTTGGAACTTTTCCCCAGATTGGTGAAGGCAGAGTCATTGAATATCTTTTGGGGTTTCTTCACTAATAAGGGAGTGAAGGTTATCAAAGTTCGGTCACACGCAGATCAGCCAAGAGCTTGTTGAAAGGAAGAGAAAACAAATTACCTGCTCCTGCTCCTAATTTGTAACATGTATGTAACAGTATACAGGTTGTGCAGAGTGATTTTACTAATCGGCTGTTCATACCTTTGACTGTAACTCTGATGGATTTTTTTTTAAACAGGCTTGGAACACCCCGGATTGTAACTTCACAGGTATAGTTTCCAGAATCATCGGATGTGACCACTGGTAGTTGAAGAAGATTTGTAGAACTGACCATCTTCTAAAGGAAGAATCAGGAGATGATTAATAAACAGGAGGAGTGGTAAATTTCTCAAAAGTATGTTTCTGTGCAACTTCAAACAGAAGTCTCTCTTTATCACCAATTCCAAGTGCCATATTGAAATTAGTGAAAAAAAACTCTTTGGGCTGGAGCCATATTTAGCACAAGGGAAGTCTTTTGTGATAATTGGATACCAAACATCTCAGTCCTATGTCAGCACCGCAGGGAGTTCCATGTGGCAATGTTCCACATCAAACAATTTCAGCTGTTTCATCATTTTGCACAGAAGTTGGGTGTGTTTCCTACAATCATACAATGCTCTGTTCTAGTTGCAACTCCTCAGATAATGAAGCAGGCTGAGATGACAAAGCAAAGCTTGGACAGTATTCAGCTTTGGGCTAATAAATGTTCACCACACACAAGTAAGGCAATGATCTTCTCCAACAAGAAAGCTTATATTTCTACAGTACCTTTTACATATTGAAACATCCCAAGACATTTCATGGCCATATTACAGAGCAAAATTATTCCAAGCCAAATAAGGCGTAACTAGGTCAGATGACCAAAGGCTAGTTAAAGATATGAAGAGTAAACCTTTGGGAATATCCAGTGAATAATGACAATAATATATGTTTTAAGGTAACAGGGAAAGATAGAAATATAATAAAAACCAGGTAAGTTTGGAAAGGCTGATAGCAATTGGGGCAATGAATGTCAACAATATCGGTAAACATCAATGGGAAATTTTTTAAAATGATCAAACCTCCTCTACACAGTCCCCATCAAACATTGAGAGTGGATACGGCATAGAATTTCAGAATAAAAATCTCCCTAAACAATTCCATCAAACACAGAGCCAGGAATTGGTACAGGCACCTTAACTATCCTACTAAATATTGCACAAAGAGGAAATTAGTCCAAAGGCTCTTTCCAAATTTGTTCTATGGGTTTTAATCCTACCTTGTGTTTTTTCCAAATCACAGATGTCTGTTGTGATCCTTCTGCGCTACAATATATATTTTTATTTTTTTCACCCTCCTCAAAAATGTATGGTCCTCTTGGTTTCAATACAATAGGATCCAGATCTGTTGGAGAGGTGCAGAGAGGAACAGAAACTCAATTACTTATTATCCCGATTTAATAGCTGTGCCCCTTAATCCTTACATTAAACTTGAATCTGGCCTTTTAGCCCTTTCATAGAACTATAAGGCCAGAAGCAGAAGTCAGTCATTCAGTTCTTCAAGCCTCCTTCACCATTCAGTGTGATCATAGCTGATCCTTTCTCTCAAATGCCATATTCCCACTTTCTCCCCATACTTTGATGTCTTTAAAATCTGAAATGTTACTTATCTCTTTCTTGTGATTTGGCCTCCACAGCGTTTCTGGTAAACATTTCTACATTCACTACACTGAGTGAAGACATTTATCCTCATCTCTGTCCTAAATGGTTTATCCCATATTGTGAGGCTGCCCTCAGTTCTTGGTTTCTCAACCAGGAATTACATTCACCCTACAGTGCATCTAGCCCTGTTAGATTATTTTATGTTTCAATCAGATCCCTCTTATCTTTCTAAACTCTGGTGAAAATAGGCCGAGTTGATCCAATGTCTCCTCATTGGGCAGTCCTACCATCCCCGGCATCAGCCCAGTGATTAGATTAGATTAGATTCCCTACAGTGTGAAAACAGGCCCCTTCAGCCCAACAAGTCCACACTGACCTAATAAAGAGTAACCCACCCAGAGCCATTCCCCTACCTTACATTTACTAAAGCACCTAACACTAAGGGCAATCTGGCATGGCCAATTCACCTGACCTGCACATCTTTGGACTGTGGGAGGAAACCCACACAGACACAGGGAGAATGTGCAAATTCCACACAGACAGTCGCCTGAGGCAGGAATCGAACCCGGGTTCCTGACGGTGTGAGGCTGCAGTGCTAACCACTGAGCCATTGTGCCACCCCTTGGATAAAATACTACTTCTATGCTACAAATATCCTTTCTTAGGTAGGGAGACCAAAACTGCATGCAGTACCCAGTGTGCTCTCTTCAAGGCCTTGTGTAACTGCAGTCAGATGTCCTGACATCTGAAGTAAAATCCTCTTGCAGTGAAGGCCAATGAAAAACAGTTGTCTTGTAATTGTCTGTTGCATCTGTCTATTTCAATTGACTGGAGTACAAGGACACCCAGATCCCTTTGAATATCCCTAATTAGCATTCCTAACAATATACTGGGTGTCTTTATACCCCAAGGATTGCAGCAATTTAAGAAGGCAGCTCATCACAACTTCTCTCGGGCAATTAGAGATGGGCAATCAATGTTGGTCTCGACAGTGATGTGATCCAATGAATGAACAATACATGCTGCCTGATAGTTCACTTCCAGAGTGGCACTGAGAGACATAGGAACAAGGAGCAGATCAGATTCTTCAAACTTGTTCCACCATTCAATAAGATCATGGCTCATCTTGCTCAACTCCACATTTTTGTCTGCTCTCTATATCCCTTTACTCCCCTGTCAATAAGAGGTATACTGAATATGTTTGAACTCCACTATGTTTGAGAGAAGAGAATTCCACAGACTAATGATCCACTGAAAGAAAAGAAATTCTGCTCATCTCCATCTTAAAAAAACAACCTTATTTTCTTAAACTTTGCCCTCTAGTTCTATTCATTATGTGCCTAGTATCCTACTCCATCATCAAATCATACAGTACAGAAAAGGTCTGTGCTGTTCAAAATACACTCGCCTCACTTGCCCACAAGCTTTGAATGTTTTGACATGTCATGGGTCTATCTAGAGGACATGGATTGCTGCAGTTCACTTTCTCAAGGCCAACTAGGGATGAGCCCATGGCCCTCTAATGAATAAAGAAAATTTTCCATTTTCTCTATAGTTTTATTTTTAAAACAGTGGAGTTACATTTGCTTCAATTCATTGGAACTATTCCAGAATCTAGAAAAATTACCACCAATGCATTTCTATGGCAACTTCTTAAGTACTCTAGGAAGATGAAGTGTTGCATAGTTTGGAGTTCTGAAGCATGAAGAAAGATTACTTTTATGGAGACTAACACATTTAAATTGCTCTGGGACTTTTACTGGTTGTGGGAAAAGACCAAAAGCTCAGTTGAGGTTGGCCCCCTAGAATCTGCCCTCCTACAACCTTGAACGCAGCATACTTCAACAAATGGGACAAATATCCTTTCCATATTCTAATGATTGATTCTATTAGCATCCTTATTTGTACAGATACACGAAGAATCACCCCTAATATCTGCACATCGTAAGGAAGCTAGCATTTGTAGAATTCGACACCAGACATTACATTTTTGGGAGAAGAAAGGAAGTAGAGAAAACAAATACATACAATTAATTGTTATTGTCTTGTTTACATTAAAATCCTTGTCATCTGCATCAAAGTCCAGCACTCTACAGCCATAAACACCACTGTCATTTCGTTTTACTCCAACAATTTCAAAGGTGTTGCCAGTGCCACTTTGAAGGGTCTCCTCCTCTTGTCCATCCTGTCCATTAGAAGGAAAGCATAATATTGTTACAAAGGTTATTTCCTGTTGACTAATCTCAGATTACTCAGGAAGTAATGTATTGGAATATTTTTGCCCAGCAAGTGCAGGTGCTGTAAGAGTATTAAATATACATGTGTCTATGTGCTCTATTTGACATCAGTAATAAATATAGACTAATAATACATCCTGTCCCTAAATCATGGTAATCTACACAGGCTTCCATTTTGTGAATCTGTATTGAATGAATTTATGAATTTAACAATCCACAAATTCCATTTAGTTTTAATACCACCATGTTTGTTTCCCTATTAGGGAAATATTGTCATAGGATCTCCTCTCGGCCCATATTTTGCAAATGAGTAACGTTGGTATGATTCCAGTAGATGTTACAACTGGACAAGTTAGAGAGAATCATGGAATCATTCAGCACAAAAACAGATCTTTCAGCCCAACTTGTCCACGCTGATCAGGTTTCCTAAGTTGAACCAGTCCCATTTTCCTGTATTTGGCCCACATCTGTCTCAACTTTTCCTCTCCATTTACCTGTCCAAATGTCTTTTAAATGTTGTAACTGTACTCACCTCTACCACTTTCTTTGGCAGTTTGTTCCATACATGCACCACCTTCTGTGTGAAAAGGTTTCCCTCAGGTCCCTTTTAAATCTTTCCCCTCTCACCTTAACCTTATGATGTCTAGTTTTGAACGCCCCTACTCTGGGGAAAAGACCCTGCTGAAACCTGGCTTCGTGGATCATCTTTTGATTTTTTTTTGGTTTTAATGAGATACACTGAAACACAAATACACAATAGATTCAGAAATTTATAATGCAAAAGAAAAAGCCATGTCAGGGTTTTAACCAAACACTTGGTTAAACTTGGTTTGGAACTTTATAACTGATGAGCTGACCAAGTTCTAAACTATCTACCTTTCTCAGAAGGAATTATTTTACACATCCATCTTCAGCCAAAACGTTTGCAAAAATGATTCCTAAACAGAAGTCCAAAAACATTTTCTTTTCAAGCTATGGATATTTGCTCTAAACAAAATAAAATAATAAATCTCTAATCTTCTAACCTAAAAGTCGAATTCACAATTGTTTAATTTGTTTACTAGTAAAATCTCTCACAATGTAAATAAATTTCCATTTGCCTCCATGAACCATCTCAGACTGTTTTTAAAACAAAGGACCATGGATGCCGAAATACTTCCAAAATAATCATTAAACCCCTTCAAACATAAAGCTCAAACCCATTTGTCTCTCATTTTAAAAAAAAACTCTTAAATAAAAGATACTAAAATCTACATTAATCACACACCTTAAATCATAGTGTGGTATATTAATTTCAATGCTGGTGTGATGTCAGGTACATTAGTCTACATGTTCCAATGATTGAAAGATCATATGCCAAATATCCCTTCAGCTGTCCATAATAGGCAACATATTCACCAATCCATCTGTGCTTACAAAACCCAGAAGTAAGGGGAAACTTTTTCTCTGCCATAAGCAGCATGGAAAATAGTGAGGAAGTTGGGGAAATTTGCTAAAATGAAAAAAAAATCTCAATATCAAGGAAAAATGTTTTCAATTTTTCCCTTTAAGTTTTCAACAGCAAGTTCAAAATCTTCCAACCAAGTGGGGACTACTTGTTCCTTGCACTTCTAGACAGTTCCTAATTCTGCCCTCCTTTCCCAAGAGACGAGATGGCACCAATACCTGCCATGAAAGTCAGAGCTGTTACCTGGTGGCAGCAGCTTATCTTCTTCACACAACCCTGCACACTCCATGACATAGTTCTCTTCCCCTTTGGCCACAAACATAGATATTGCCAAACCACCAGACCCTCCACATCATCATGGCTGCTTTCTGACCAACTCACACATGACTTCAGCCTGCTTTGTGCGCAAGGAGAAACTTGCATCTTTCCGCACCTCCACAGGATGGGAGGCTGCCAGCCTCTGTAGCTTGCGCTGCTCTTTGTTGCACTTAAGGAATGACTGTAGCTTGTCACATGTGAAAAGCACTGAATAATCCGAGCAAAGGAGATGTTGCTGTTCAGCATCATGCTGCATCAATATAATCCCTTCAGAGTGTGCCAGCAACCAAAGGCAATGAAGGTGCTTCAACCAAGTCAAAGGCGGCCAGCCCATAGTAGGGTGAAGGGGGACTACAGTCAGTATGGACCGCCACCACAGCAGTTAGCTAAAAGGCATCGCTGATTCCAGTCCAGTCAGTTGGTCACAAGTCAGGCACAATCAGGTCGGGGATTATAGGTATATCAATGCGACTTCTGTATGGATGAGCACATGTTGTTGCAATGAGACAAAAGGAGGACCGAATAGGATGGAAATGGTTGAAGAGGTGGACTACTAAATAATAAAGGCAGAGGAGAGCTAGTAAAAGATGATATTCTAGAGTCCAAGGACAGAATCTGGAATGAAGGAACAAGAGAGTGCAATCACATCACTTGGTGTAATCTACAGGCAACAAACCTATGGGAAATTTTAAAAATTCAGTCATGGGGTAAGGGCATCACTGGCGAGATCAGCAATTATTGCCCATTCCTAATTACCCAGACTTAAGTGTCAACCACATTGTTGTGGGTCTGGAGTCCAGACCAGGTAAGGATGGCAGGTTTATTCCCTAAAGGACATCAGTGAACCAGATGGGTTTTTACAACAATTGATTCATGGTCATCATTAAGACTCTTAATTCCAGATTGTTTTTACTGAATTCAAATTCCCCCGACTGCCTTGGTGGGATTCGAACCAGATTCCCCACAACATCAATATCTGAATCTCTGGATTACCAATCCAGCAATAATACCACTGGGCCCTCTCCTCCCCTCAGTATGAACATATTTGCAAAGAAATTAAAGATTCTATATCCACATGGTGAGTAATGCAATTTAGGGACAAATCGCTAAGGTCTGAAGAAGGGCCTCTCTCCACGGATGTTGCCAGATCTGCTGAGCTTTTCCAGCAAGTTTTATTTTTGTTTCTGATTTACGGCATCCGCAATTCTTTTGGTTTATATTCAGTACAAATTAGGGATTCACTTATATGATGTAAGCTGAAAACGCACTGCTGGTTGGAGATGCATGATTTGCAATGTGTGTTTCCTGCAAATAAAAGTTTATAAGTGAATGAAAACTGGGGTACAGTTTTCCACTCTTCATAGACTCATAATAAAGAGCATTGGTTACCACACTTATTTTTGATCTTAGTACGAAGCAATGCTTTGGATTTCTTATTTCCAATCTGGGCCCGTGGGTCCTGAGGTGACAAAATAGTTCTAGACTGAATCCACAAACGTTGCTACAGATGGGGCAGTGGACCTCATGAGGCAGGTGGTTAGGATGCTCAGGCTTTTGAAAGCTCCTTCCACTGCTTGTGCTTTGCCTCCACTTGGGCCTAGTGGGAGGGCTTGAAATGGTTAGCTCCTGTTCAGATGCTGCTTCACCAGTTTGGATGGTCTTGGCCAAGAGATTTCCATGAGTTGGTGAGGATGATGTACTTTTCAGTGAAACGTTGCAGATATCCTTAAAGTGTTTCCTGTGCTCTCCATGTGACTGCTGGTCATGTTGAGGCCTAGATAAGAGACCTTGCCTTGGAAACCTTGTGTCAGGCTTGTGGACAATGTGACCTCTCCATCACAGCTGATAAACCATATCCAGTGGCCCGATGCTTGGAATGTCAGCCTGAGAGAAGACACTGATATTGGAGTGCCTATCCTGGCAATGAATTTTCAGGACTTACAAAGGCATTGCTAGTGGTATTTTTCTCTGGATTTGAGGTGCCAAACAGTGTTGGATGTTTGGAACTCTCTTCTGTAAATGGCAGTGGATGCTGGATTAGTTGATAATTTTAATATTAAGATTAATAAATTTCAGTTAAGCAAAGCTATCAAGGGATATGGGCCAAAGGCAGGTATATGGAGTCAGACACAGATCAGCCATGATCTCAGTGAATGGTGGGACAGGCTCAATGGGCTGAATGACTGACTCCTGTTCCTATGCTCCCATTTGTCTGTTGTATGTTGAGCATATTTTCGATACATTCAGGTTAGCAGGTGTGTCCAGTGGGAGTCCCTGTGGACCTACAGATTGGTGCAGGGTCTGAGGTCTTTGTCATCAAATGTTCTGCTCCTCAGAAGGCTAAAGGCTGTACTGGCACACTGGAGGCAATGTTGGGCTTCATTGTTGATGTCTGCTCTCACTGATTGAAGGTTGCCAAGGTATGTGAGATGATCTGCCCTATTCAATGGCTGACAAAATTAATAGTGTGTGTGTATGTGGGGTTAATGGTGGGGTGGGGAGAGGGAAGTGCTGTAACGAGGACCATGTTGGCTTTGGAGCTTAGTATTGAGTACAAACAAAGCATCTGTGTATCGCAGTTTAGTGATGGAGGTTATCACCAGAATCAGGGAGGGTCCCAAAGGACTGGAAAATGACAGGAAGTTGCTTAAGAAGAGATGGAGATAGAAGGTGGGAAGTTATGAGTCAGTTAACCTGACCTTGGTCATTGGTAAGATTTTAAGAGTCCATTATTAAGGATGAGATTGAGGAGTACTTGGAAGTGCATGGTAAAACAGGGCTGAGTCAGCACAGTTTCGTCAAGGGGAGGTCATGCTTGACAAATCTGTTAGAATTCTTTGAGAAGATAACAAGGAAGTTAGACAAAGGAGAGCCAGTGGATGTCATTTCCTTCAATATTCAGAAGGTGCTGTGCTGGAGAGTGCTAAATCAGATAAGAATCCATGGTGTTAGGGGCAAGGTACTGGCATGGATTGGTCAATTGGCAGAAGGCAATGGTAGCTAGTGACTAGTAAGAGTTTTGTGAGGATCAGTGTCGGAGCCACAACAATTCACGTTAAACATTAATGATCTGGATGAAGGAACAGCAGGCATTGTCACTACATTTGTAGATGACACAAAGATCAGTGGAGGAACAAGTAGTATTCAGAAGGCTGGAGAGGGGCCTCGACAGGCTAATGGAGTGGCCAAAGAAATGGCAGATGGTATACAATGTGGGAAAGAGAGAGGAAAATGGGGAAAACTTCAGTAATCTGAAGCTCAAATGGACTTTGCAGTCATTGTTCAGGATTGAAGTTGAGGTTAAGGTTAACATGCAAATTCAGTTGATTGTTAGGATGGTAAATGCAATGTTAGCATTAATTTCAAGAGGGCTGGAATACAAGGGCAGGGATATATAGCTGAAACTAATAAGACTCTGGTCAGATCACATTTGGAACATTATGAGCATTCAGCTTATAAGTTTGCTCGCTGAGCTGCTAGGTTTGTTGTCAGATGTTTTGTCACCATGCTGGGTAACATCATCAGTGAGCCTCTGGTGAAGCGCTGGTATTCTGTCCCCCTTTCTATTTATGTGTCTTGGTCTGTTAAGGTGGGTGATACCATTTCCGGTTCCGTATCACCCACTTTTGGCTCCCTGATGATGCTACCTAGCATGGTGACAAAACATCTGAGAACAAACTTACCAGCTCAGTGAGCAAATTTACAACTAGAACTCAACCTGTGCTAAAATCTTCTCAAAAATCTCATTATGAGCAGTTTTGGGCCCCGTATCTAAGGAAGGATGCGCTGGCCTAGGAGAGTGTCCAGAGGATGTTTGCAAGAATGACCTTCAGGATGAAGGGCTTTTCAAGGACTCTGGGTCTGTACTCCGTGGAGTTTAGAAGGATGAGGGGAATCTCACACAAACTTACAGTTTATGGAGAGGCCTGATGGAGCGGATGTGGAGAAAAAGTTTCCATGAGCCTTAGAGTGAAGCGATCACCTTTCCTTCAGCCAGAAGGTGGTGAGCTAGTGCAACACGTTGCCATAGAAAGCTATGGAGGCCAAGTCGTTGAGTTTCTTTAAGATATAGATAAGTTCTTGATGAGTAAGTGGATTAAAGGTTACGGGGGGAAGGCAGGAGAATAGAGTTGAGAAACGTATCAGTCATGATCGAATGGTAGAGCAGTCTTGATGGGCTGATTTGCCTAATTTTGCTCCCATACTTTATGGTCTAAAACAGACCTAATTTGTATAAACATTCTTCATAACTTAATGCTTTAAGACCAGGGATCATTCTTGTAAACCTACACTGCATTCTTTCCAAGGCCAATCTATCCTTCCTAAGGCGTGGTGCCCAGATCTGCCCAAGCCTGACTCACTTGTTTAACTGCAGCATGACTTCTGCATCCTTGTCGTCCAATCACTAAATATAAAGGCCAGCATTCCATTAGCTTTTTTGATTATTTTCTGCACCTGTTTGTGACATTTTAAAGATCTATGCAATGAACTCCAAGTCTCTTTGGACATCCACTGTTTTTAACTTCAACCTATCTAGAAATTGCCCTGATCTATCCATTCGCAGTCCAAATAGATAGATCACACTTGCTTACATTGAACTCCATCTGCCACAATTCTGCTCATATATTAAGTTTATCAATATTGCTGTTGGACGCTATCCTGAACACACTCCAAAAATACACTACCTTTCTGGCAGGCGCTTGTCTGCCTCTCCCAAACTATATTAAAGTTAAAATTCCCCAAACTTGGAGGGAAAATGAGATTGATACATAAAAGGTGTCATTTGTGGAAAGTAAGATGTAAAACACAAGTAATGCGCCAAGTAAAATGCATCAAGAGGTCTTGAAGGAACTGGATCTGCATGCAAAATCCTAAGAGGATTCACTTTCAGATTTACATATCCTATTAACTTAAAAAGAATAAAAACTCTTAACTAATCTGTTACTGGAGTACAGACAATATTAACACTTCCTTCTTCTAAGTATAGCCCCTAAAGGAACCACATGACAGCTGAGAATTCCACTGATACATGATAGCAGTTAGTGTAATGCTGCTGCTATGACCACATAGCCTATTGTGGAAAGTAAGGAGGTCATTCTGAAAGATGGAAATTGTGATCATATTTGAACCAGGGTCACTGTAAATTGTCAGAGAGGAATATGGGCCACTCCCTATTAGGACTCATTTAAAGGGACAGCAGGTTACACAGTGATTTGAGATGTGTGGAGAGCCTTAAGAAAGTGATATTTAAAGACATGTTTCATATTTGTTGGTAGCATTAGAGTGCTCAAAACCCCTCCATGCTGGTCTCTCCTATCTGCATAGGAATGAAACAGAAGCAAGGCTCTGGATCTACCTCTACCCACCTCCGTCACTGCCTTGGTCTGTTGTAAAATAATGCCAATTAACAAAGACCCTGAGAACTGCTGCATCATGCAGCCCAGTAGACTGACAACAGAAACAGGATTAGTCCCTTGTCCAACATGAAAATCCAGTCTAAAGTGTTTTATTAATCAAACTGGACTTTCTTGTTGGTTCAATGGTAAATGAAACAGTCATGCAGTCCTGCAGGAGAGCAGGAGGTTTATGTTTGAAAGTTAGATTATAATGAACAATACTCTGTGTATTACCTACTGTATTATCAGGGCCACTAAAATACATTGGGCGAAGACAGCAATTCTATTTGGGCAAACTGGCAAAGTGCAAGGCGGGAAATTGTTACAGGAAACAAATACTATACTTAAGACAACAATTAAACTCGACTTATCCTTAGCTCCTGCATATTTAACAGTGTAGGAGGTTGAGAGGTGACCTTATAGAGGTTTATAAAATCACGAGGGGCATGGATAAGATAAATAGACAAGGTCTTTTCCCTGGGGTGGATGGGGGAATCCAGAATTAGAGGGCATAGGTTTAGGATGAGAAGGGAAAGATTTAAAAGGGATCTAAGGATCAACTTTTTCACACAATGGGTGGTGTGTGTATGGAATGAGCTGCCAGAGGAAATAGAGGGTCTAACTCTATCAACAAACACATCTACCAACCCCTGAGAAAAAGAACAGGAAATGACATCACCACAGGAAATTATATCACCAACCCAAAGAAACCCAAACATATAAATAGAAAGCAGGAATCCTCAACAGTGCTTTGCCCGGAGGCCCACTGAAGATGTTACCTAGTAGGGTGTCGAAACGTCTGGAAATGAACCTTCCAGCTCAGCAAGCAACCTACATCCAGAGGCTTTACAGTCTTTGGGGAAATGTTGCAAGATCAGAAGGAATGATTATCCACTAGGTGGGATTGAGGTTCACAAGAAAGAGGTTTTAGAAATCCTGCAGAGTGTGAAAATAGATAAGTCCCCTGGGCTGGATGGGATTTATCTTGGATCCTCTGGGAAGCCAGGGAGGAGATTGCCGAGCCTTTGACATTGACCTTTAAATCGTCATTGTCTACAGGAATAGTGCCAGATGTCTGGAGGAAAGCAAGTATGGTTCCCCTGTTCAAGAAGGGGAGGAGAGACAACCCTCGTAATTATAGATCAATGAGCCTTACTTCAGTTGTTGGTAAAGTGTTGGAAAAGGTTATAAGAGATAGGATTTATAATCATCTAGAAAAGAATAATTTGATTAGGGATAGTCAGCACGGTTTTGTGAAGGGTAGGTTGTGCCTCACAAACCTTATTGAGTTCTTTGAGAAGGTGACCAAACAGGTAGATGAGAGTAAACCGGTTGATGTGGTGTACATGGATTTCAGCAAGGCGTTCGATAAGGTTCCCCACAGTCGGCTATTGTACAAAATGTGGAGGAATGGGATTGTGGGAGAGACAGCAGTTTGGATCAGTAATTGGCTTGTTGAAAGAAGACAGAGGGTGGTGGTTGATGGGAAATGTTCATCCTGGAGTCCAGTTACTAGTGGTGTACTGCAAGGGTCGGTGTTGAGTCCACTGCTGGTTGTCATTTTTGTAAACGACCTGGATGAGGGCGTAGAAGGGTGGGTTAGTAAATTTGCAGACGACACTAAGGTCGGTGGTGTTGTGGAGTTGTGGATAGTGACGAAGGATGTTGTAGGTTACAGAGAGACATAGACAAGCTGCAGAGCTGGTTTGAGACGTGGCAAATGGAGTTTAATGCGGACAAGTGTGAGGTGATTCACTTTGGTCAGAGTAACCGGAATGTAAAGTACTGGGCTAAGGGTAAGATTCTTGGTAGTGTAGATGAGCAGAGAGATCTCAGTGTCCATGTACACAATCCTTGAAAGTTGCCACCCAGGTTGACAGGGTTGTTAAGAAGGCATACAGTGTTTTAGCTTTTAATAATAGAAGCATCGAGTTTCAGAACCATGAGGTTATGCTGCAGCTTTACAAACTCTGGTGCAGCTGCACTTGGAGTATCGTGTACAGTTCTGGTCACCGCATTATAAGACGGATGTGGAAGCTTTGGAAAGGGTGCAGAGGAGATTTACTAGGATGTTGCCTGGTATGGAAGGGAGATCTTACGAGGAAAGACTGAGGGAGTTGAGGCTGTTTTTGTTGGAGAGATGTAGGTTAGATGGGCTTCAGATTGGTATGACAGGTCAGCGCAACATCGAGGGCCAAAGGGCCTGTACTGTGCTGTAATGTTCTATGTTCTATAATACAATATGGCTGCCATGCATGAACAGATGTGGTCAGCGAGGTCACACTGCTGAAGGAGGTTTGGATGCGGTGATAGCTGGGGACCCAGCTGGAATGGGACAAAGGCCAGAGCTGGAGATGGAGGCCAGGAGTGCTTGTGAGGGGATGGACTGCCACGGGAGAGGGGCAGAATAGGTCTGAGCCATGTGCCAGCCTCTTTTCTTTGGCTGAGAGTGATGGGAAGGCTGGGAGGTGATTTGGGAGCACATGGGAGAGTGAGGGGAAAGCAGTTTGGACAAAACAAGTTATTTTATTCTGTGTGCATTCTATTTTAAATCCAGGCACTGTCATCTTTAGTTAGGCAGCTGCTTCCTGTTGCTTGAGAATGATGTTAGCTTTCTTTCTGCTCTTTGTGTCACTGAGAAAACTCAGCCAAGATCAAATCCTCTTATGTTTTAACTAGCTATTGTATCAGTTATCTTTTAAAACTGTCATACAACCACAGAGATGTACAGCATAAAAACAGACCCTTCGGTCCAACTCATCCATGCTGGCCAGATATGTCAAATCACACAATGCTTTAGAATCTTCAAAAACAATACATTCCCAAATGCTTTCTGTAGAATAATTTCCAAAACACTGTTGGCACTTCAATTAGATTCTGCACTAGTAGTTTGGCAGTTTGTGGGCAAGCATGATCAGTGGTGTGAATAGAACAGCTAAATGTTCTTATTTCTACACCTTCTACACCTTCCAAACAAGAGACCTCTACCATTTAGGCAAAGACAGCAGACGCAAGGGAATGCTAGCGCTAGCAAGTTTCCCTGTAAGACACACACTATTCTCACTTGGAACCGTATGGCTATTGTTTCACTTTAGTGTCAAAAGGTTTCCTCCCACAGTCCAAAAATGCGCAGGTCAGGTGAATTGGCCATGCTAAATTGTCCATAGTGTTAGGTGCATCAGTCAGAGGGAAATTGGTCTGGGTGGGTCACTCTTCAGTGGGTCGGTGTGGACTTGTTGGGCCGAAGGGCCTGTTTCCACATTGTAGAGAATCTAATCTAATCTAATCCTGAACGCCTTTCCTAACAGTAACTAGAAAAGACTGCAGCATTCAGGAATCTTCTCAAGAGCAAGAAATGTTGTTCGAGCCAGTGAGTGGGTCGGTGTGGACTTGTTGGGCCGAAGGGCCTGTTTCCAGATTGTAGAGAATCTAATCTAATCTATTCCTGAACGCCTTTCCTAACAGTAACTAGAAAAGACTGCAGCATTCAGGAATCTTCTCAAGAGCAAGAAATGTTGTTCGAGCCAGTGAAGACCATATCCTGTGGTGTTCTGTATATTTTCTCAAAAAACTAGCTAACTCATTCTGTAAGAAACTGTGAATATTAGGAAGGGTCAGAATTAAGTTTTGCTGTAATGTATGACTTCTAAAATTTAACTGCTGAAAATCAATGTTGAGATTCACAAATGCAGCTTAGAGGCACCACTGGTAATAACGTATTCAACTCAGCTCTCAATTTTAAGGAAGAGGGAAAAAAAGTGGGTTGAGGGAGAAATTGTTTTCCTTGTTAAAATGGTCAATTTTCCCCGATGATCTTCTAAACTTTATACTTCTTGTTTAAAAACCCAAATATGTAACACAGACAGCAAACAGCTCCTCACCCGCACTCTGTAAAAGGTGTTTTCAACAGAAGATGAGCCATCGGACTTGCATTCTAGTATCATATTATCTGTCTCCTTCAATATCTTGGGCTGATACAGAAATTCCACATTTTCGGTTGGATCTGGTGGAGGAGTCAAAATAGAAAGATTTGGTATTGTGAAGTAGACAGAAGAACTGATGCTGACATTGCTGATAAGCCTCACTGTAAAGCAGTTAAAGAAATATTGTGCATGCATCATTAAAATAATGACATAAAAAAACCCCTCCAAATGTAGTGGGGGATCAAGAGGCTGATGAAAATATAGCTATTATTGATGCATGGTTAGAAGGAGACTGAAGTTAAATATTCAGGATACATAATCTTTTGAAAGTACAAGCAGGAAGGAAAGGCTGGTGGGTGGCTTACTACAAGATGGAATTAGTGTGTTAGCCAGAAATAATCTTGGATCAGAAGATGTAGAATTCATATGGGTAGAAATAAAAAATAACGAGGGAAATACAACACTACTGAGAATAGATTATAACCCCTTAACAGTAGCTGTTCTTTATGATAGAAAGTAAATACTGAGGGCATATAAAAAGGCAGTAAATTAATTATAGATGATTTAATCTTCATGTAGGTGGGGAAAAATCAAATTGGCAGAGGTAACCACAAAGAACACATGGAATGTATTTGGGAAAGTGTCCGAGAATATATTGTGGATCAAACCAAGGAGTAGGCTACTTTGGATCTGACAATGTGTAATGAGACAAATTTAATAATCAATCTCAGAAAAAATGATTGCCTAGGTTACAGTGACCACAAAATAGTAGATTTAGCATTCAATTTGAGAGTGAGAAATGTGGATTGGAAACAGCTATTTGAAACTTTAATCGGGCAATTACAGGGGAATGAGAGCAGAGTTGGTGGAAGTGATCTGAGAAAGGAGTTTAACAGAAAGGAAGGTTGGTGAACAATGGCAGACATTTTTTATAACAAGTTCATAACTTTTAACAAAGACATATCCTAGTAAGGACTAAGGATTCTTGGAAGGGGATAACTGAACCATATTTAACCAGTGAAGGTAGGGATAGTACAAAATTGAAGGAAAAGCATCCAAAGTGGCAGAGAGTAAAAGGTAAATCAGAGGATTGGGAAAGTTTTAAAAGTCGACAAAAGATGACCAAAGGGAAAAAGAGCAATTCCTTGTAAACTAAAAACAAATACTAAGAGCTTCTGTAAGTATGCAAGAAGAAAAGGACAGAGACATAAAAAAACCTAGGCCCCTTAGAAAATGAAGCGAGAAAATAATAATGGAGAGCTGGAAAATTACAGAAAAGTTAAACAAATACTTTGCAACAGTCTTTATGATAAAAGGATACTAATACCCTTACAAAAATACTAAATAATCAAGGCGTGAAAAGGAGTGGGCAGGGTGGGGGAAGAGAGCAGAAATAAACCCAATAAACATCACCAAAGCATAAGTATTTGGGGAACTAATGGATCCAACAATTGATCAGCACCCTGAACCTAATGAGTTACATCCTTGGAATTTAAAGACAATAGCTGCAGAATAGCAGATGCACTGATAATAACCTTTCATACATCCTTAGATTTTGGGAAAGAAAATCCCAGAGAACTGGAAACTATAACACATTTATTCAAAAAGGGAGACCAAAAAAAAACAGGTAACTCTGGGCAAGGTAACTTAACATGTCATTGGGAACATATTAGATCTATTAGAAAGGATGTAATAGCAGAGCATTTAGAAAAACCAATGAATCGAGTAGTGTTTATATTGCTTCATGAAGATGAAACTATGCCTGGCCAATTTATTATACTTCTTTAGGGATGTAACAAGCTGGGTAAATAAAGGGGAACCACTGAATGTAATATATTTACATTTCCATATGTTAAATTAATAAGAGACTGCACATAAAGCTACTTAATAAGGGACCATGGTGTTGGGAAATTATACTTGTATGGATAGAGAATTGACCAAATCATAGAAGATAGATAGTTGGGATAAAGGATGCATTTTCAAGACGGCAACCAGAACTAGGTGAGTGCCTCAGTAAACAGTGCTGGGTTACAATTAGTGAAGTGTGTGTGTGTGTGTATATATATATATATATATATATATATTAATGACTTGGATAAGAAGAAAACATTGTTATCTGTCTTAAATAGGTGATCCCTTCCTTTCAGAGAATGCTTTCTGATCCTAGAGTGTCTCACAATGAGAAACAACACCTCCATTTCTACACAAGCAAGTCCTCCAATAATCTTAGATGTTTTCATAGGATCTCCTTTCATTGTAGGAGGAGGTTACTTTTCATATGCCAGTGTTAAAAATGTTAAGTTTGCTCAGGTATGTTGTCACAGCAGCAAGAGTACAGCAACAACACAATCAGAGATCATCAGATATTCATGTACTGCAGTCCGCCAAAACATATACAAGAATATCTCCCCAGACTTCATTGTACAGTCCGTCTGGGTATTCCTCTTTGTATTTTAACACCAGCTTTTGTGATGAATCTGAAGACATTGAAGTAAGCAAGTCATGCATCCAGTCATAGTCTTGTTGAGAGGAAGTAGAAATCAAAGCTCTGGTGACCTTGTTCCAGTTCCAAGAGCTTCACAGTGGGGGATACAATTGATGGTGTGAATGTTAGGAGTTTGCTCTTTCACCTTACTGACAAATCCTTAGACTTTCTCCTGAAGGGTGCTGCTCCATCAGTGCAAATACTCCAACACGTGGCCCACGTTTGCTTACCCTCAAGCAGCTGTTACTCAAAATACTTCTTCACCAGTCGCATGCCTTGGTAGCTCCTTACAAAAGAAAAATTCCCTTGAATGGAATTCCCATCAACACACTGAACATTGGCCAGCAGCTTGCAGGGTCTGCTTATATCTGTGGAGTCAGCAATCTGCAAAGTAAACTTCTAACTAGTAGCTAGCTTCTTTTAAAGCACCTTCTTGATATCAGCTGACGTTGTTGATTCATTGTTTAACTATATTATCAGGGAGTGGAATTTTGACAATCTCGTTTGCATTATCAGTTCTTCACATCACACTTATGGGGTTTTTTTTACATGCAGGCATGATTAATGTTTCAACAATAATATAGGGCCGCTTTGAAGACAGCTTGGTAACTCGTCTCTAGATCCTAATCTGATAACTGCGCAAACTCCAGTTATCAACTGCATTGGGTGCACATGACATTTTGTTCTCTTAAGGTTTTGAGGCAGGTGTTTGTTTGCAAGAGATTGTCTGTAATTGGTACGTTATCTTTGTACCAGCACGATAGGGAGGAGCCGATGTTGGACTGGGGTGGACAAAGTTAAAAATCACACAACACAAGCTTATAGTCCAACCGGTCTCTTTGAAAGCCCCAGCTTTCGGAGCACTGCTTCTTCATCAGGTGTTTGTCTTGCCAACTATTCTTGACCACCTGATGAAGGAGCAACACTCCAAATAAACCTGTTGGACTATAATCTGGTGTTGTGTGATTTTTAAATTTGTACTAGCACAGAATTTGCCAACTTCTCTCTGTAGATGCAACATTCAAGTAAGAGGCAAGCAGCATCTCCAGTCTATGAATATCCAAAGGCCAGATAGCTCTCATTGTCCTGACTCGGAATTGTTCTTGCTCTTTTATCTTTGGCTTCAGATGTTTCATTCTTTGGAAATGAATTGCCTCTTTTGACAAGAAACATTCCTATTTCTTCTCAGAATCTATTAGATTTTGATTGGTGGCTTAACTAAAAAAAAATCCCAAAATATTTACCTTAAAGTCCTTGCTAATATGGATATGTATCCGGGCAGGCAGGTCAGTTCAACAGTTGTTTCAATAAGCAGGCTGCATTGTGAGCAATTTCCTACTTCCACATCTACATGGAGCGGCACTGCTTCCCAAGAATGTCGAGGCACATTTCTCACCATGCTGCAGCACACTGGTTGAAAACTTCTGAAATAAATGAACCTTCACTCTCTTGCAGAATCTGTTCTGCTCAGTCTACCCATAGGAAAAACCTCCAAATGTTCAACTACAGAAGCCATCATAGCAGACAAATTCTGACTTCCACCTTTGAACCCCTTCTCTCTGAAAGGGAATCTTCAAGGAGTTAAGAGGCCCATATCAATATGAGACTGATGTTACTCTTATCTTTACCAGCATATTTTGTCCATATATATTTCAATCTTTGCACCTGCACTTTACTTAATAACTATCACTTCTTTAGTTAGTAAATTTCAGCAATTGTGTAATAAACTACTCTTTAACTTTGCTTAAAATTAAAGCTTTCTTGCTGATTATTTTTAAATAGAATCATAGAATCATCATGGAAGAATACGGGTGGCACATTGGTTCAGTGGTTAGCACTGCTGCCTCACAGAGCCAGGGACCTGGTTCAATTCCAGCCGTGACTGTGTGGAGTTTGCACGTTCTCCCAGTGTCTGTGTGGGTTTCCTCTAAGAGCTCTGATTTCCTCCCACAGTTCAAAGATGTGCATTAGTCAGGGGTAAAATATAGGATAATAGGGTAGGGGGTCAGGGTGGGTTACTCCTCGGAAGGTTGGTATGGACTTGTTGAGCCAAAGGGCCAGTTTGCACACTTGGGATTGTATGATTCTAATAATAGAATCTTAGTGGTGGCATGATGCTTCACTGTGCCTGGGACCTAGGTTCAATTCTAGCCCCTTGGATGACTTTGGGGTTTGCACGTCTCCCCATGTCTGCGTGTGTTTCTGATGAGTGCTCTGGATTCCTCCCATGGTACAAAAATGTGCAGGTTAGGTGGATTGGCCATGGGAACTGTGGGGTCATGGGTAAAGGGTAGAGGGCTGCCTCTGGGTGGGTTGGTCTTCAGACTGTTGGCACAGACTCGATGGGCTGAATAGCCTCTTTCACTCTCTAGGGATTCTATGATTGTAAATCGGAACACTTGAGACACTAAAAGAGGGGGGACAAACTATACAATTCACAATTTGTGGTCTACTTTGCACATATGCTTCGGATAGTCACGATATTATTAAATGATGGAGCATGCCTAAGCAGCAGTACGGCCTATTCCTGCTTCTATTTACAGAGCAAGAGAGTCATACAGCACAGAAACAGACCCTTCAGTTCAACCAATCCAAGACAAATGTCATCCTAACTAAATTAGACCCACCTACCTGCCCCTGCGCATAACTCTCCAAACCTTGCCTATTCATGTATCCAGGAGAACGTGAGGACTGCAGATGCTGGAGATCAGAGTCAAGAGTGTGGTGCTGGAAAAGCACAGCCGGTCAGGCAGCATCTGAGGAGCAGGAGAATCGATGTTTCGGGCATGAGCCCTTCATCAGGAAAGGCTTCTGATGAAGGGCTTCTGCTCAAAATATTGATTCTCCTGCTCCTCGTATGCTGCCTGACCTTTTCTGCTTTTCCAGCACCACACTCACTATTCATGTATCCATCCAAATGTCTTTTAAACATTGTAATTGTACCCGCAGCCATCACTTCCTCAGGAAGTTCACTCCACATGTGAACCACCCTCTAAAACAAATTTGCCTCTTAAGTCTTTTTGAAATCTCTCTCCTTTCAATGAACCTTAAAAACCCATGACAAATGAGGATTCATATTTTTGAAAGATATCCGTTCTTGCAGTTGGCATAAATTTTATTTATTTACTCATTTAAGTTAGATCAAGTCATAAAATTGACAGTATTGCCTCAAACTCATGAAGCATGCTTCTTTAATCCCGACTTAAAAATGATGGATGGCTTCAGATGAATTTCAATGTGTTAATCTTTGGAATGCTGTGATCCTATTGTCACATGGTTGTAAAAACAAAATATAATCTGTAGTTATTCCTGCACATGTCTGACAATGTCATAAATGTCCCTTGTGGGTCTCATATTTACATCTGTACCCATAAAGATCAGCCTAGCTCTACAAACAGTAACAATGGCATAATTATATGATACTGATATCGCAGTTGATTCAAGTTTACAAAGACTGTCATATCTCTTGGTCCAAACTGGGAGGAAGTACAAATGAAATCTTTGGGACCTGTCCAATAATGTAGATTTTCTCCAACATTTTGTCTATGAGCCTTCCTGCTAAGGACTTGGCTGAGCTGGAAATAAAGGTATCAGGGCCCTAGCCAACATCCTCATACACAGTTGAAAGCTGCCCTACCATTAAACTCACCATTGGAGAGAGAGTTAAGTTTTGGCCCTCAATTTTCTAATTAACTTTATGGTCCCTTGCCCTTAAAGGAAAGAGGCTCGCTTGTAAAATGCAGCACGTAGCCTGCACTCATCTCTGCTGATGCCAATATCATAGAGTCACAGAGGTCTACCAGTCAAAAACCACCACCTAACTATTCTAATCCCATTTTCTAGCACCTGCCCCATAGCCTTGCATTCCTTGGCATTGCAAGTGTACATCAAAATTACTTCTTAAATGTTATGAAGGTTTCTGCCTCTACAATCCAGATGGTAATGAGAGTTCAAGATTCCCACCTTTTTTCTGGCACTTAAGGGAGGCTTATTACTAATACTCACAAAGGGGGCAAATGACTGAAAATCCAACAGTTGTCGAAATCACACAAAATGCCTGAGGAGCTGCATCCATGATACCCATACGTCCTTACCATGATAGCAATGGAATACCAGAAATCTGAAACAATTGACCAGTATAAAATGTTTAATAGTGTCTTTTACAGAAATGGATAAAGAACACGTTGAGGTGTTGTGAATATTCTATAACAGTTGTGGAATGTCCTACTCACTGTCCACCTGCAAATTCCTGCATGTCTGATGAGTCGAATCGTAGAGCCACATCTCCAACCACACATTTTGCACGTGTTTCTAGAAGGTGGAACTGGTCTTTTGTCCCAAGAACACTAGCATTCCTTTATCAAGTTCCTTTTCTGCATATCCTTCTGCTGATGGGTGTTCTTGAAGAATTGTGACCCTTCATACAGAAGGCTCCATCAACTCAGTTTCTTGAGCAAGGGTTTCCCAGACATTAATGCCTGTTTGTATTTCTTGAGGGAAATCTTCAGTGAGTCTTTGAAGGATTTCCTTTGTCCTCCTCTTATTCAAGTTGTCTTCCTTGAGCTGGGTGAAGAAGATTTGCTTTGACAGTGGCAACTTGGGCATCCCTAGTGTGTGGCCAGCCCAATGGGATTGGTTTCAGATGATTATGGCCTTGATGCTGGTGCTATTGGGTCCTTTGAGGACACTGATGTTAGTATGGCTGTTCTTCTAGTTGATGTGGAGAATCCACCTCAGTGTTGATGGTACTTCTCCAGGGCCTGGAGGTGGTGTTTATACATCATCCAAGTTTCAGAGCTGTATAGCAGAGTCGGGAAGATGACTGCCTTATACACAAGAACTTGGTGTCAATATGTATATCGCAATTGTCGAAGACATCTTTAGGCATCTGAAGGTAGCGCTCATGGGCTGGAGGCACTGTTCACATCGATGTCAATCTTTGAGAGGTGGTTCCCCAGGAAATGTTCCTTATTTGGGAGGATGTTTCCGTTGACCTTAATAAAGGGTAGGTCAGAACTTTCCCTTGAATGGGTTGGCAAAGGACTTGAGTCTTCTTGAGGTTGAGCTGAGGCCAATTCTTTGGTATGTTTCCATAAAGGCATTACAACAACACTTGAAGATTCTCATCTGAGAAAGCAGAGATGACACTATCAACCACATCATGAATTTCATGAGCAACGTCAGTGTCATTTTGTTCTTGGGATTTGAGTTTTCCATCCATCCTGTAGATAATGTCCACACCACTGGGAAACACCCTACTACTATGAGCTTTAAAACTCATCCTTTCCAAAACAGGGAAAAGAATGCAGAGAATAAAAGACATCAGTCTACCTGTCCCACACAGGTGAATCATCATCTACACACTGTTTGCATTGTTCAAATTTTGGGCCAGTCTGCTAGTTTCTGTTATGGTCTGGCTAGAGACGAGAAATTTTCTTTCAAAGTGAAAAAAGCAACAAGGGAACTTGCGAAGGGAATGAAGCTACAAAGCTTCACACTTTGAACAAACAGAAATGAACTTTACAATGTTAGAACAGTAATATAACCTACAATTAATCAATAACGGCTTTCTTACACTGAGAATTAACATGTGGTTAATATAGAGGTCTGGAGCCGAACACTCCACAGAGCTCATGAAACAACAAGTGTGATCAGGACAGATTCCATAGGTTTCATGGTGGGTCATCAAATGTCATGAAACTCAACAAAGGATCACAACTTTTCACTTGTGTCATCTGGCCTCAAAATTCCCTCTTAACAACCACTCCATTACTGATTGCCTCAATGACTGCTCCCGTTCTAGTTGGTCACCCTCACTTCCTGGGTATGCATTCACCTGAATTTAAAACTGCACTTGAGTACTTACTCTCAGGCACAATTTCAGAACAGCACTCTGGCACTGCTTTGCAGTTTACCAAGCTCTAATCTTGCTCAACTGTATGAAGCATATGAAAACAAAAGAATACTGGAAATCACAGCGGGTCAGGCAGTATCCACGGAGAGAGAGCTCCTACACAAAGCATATATTGTGGGCTTTTCAACATCCACTCTCAATTGCATTAATGCTCACAGGCTTCTTCTGACCCCCTCAAAGCTTCCTCGAACACAGATCCAGGGAGCTTTTTACTTTCTCCATTCCCAGGACTTCTCTGAATCTTGACTCTAATACTTGGCTGCCTACTAATTCTAGAATTTCACCTCAATTCAAACAGCACGAGCCATCCAATTACATGGCTAACTGCAGCACTCCAACATGTAGTCCACTTTCGTCGCTTTCTCCAATTACTTGTAACTATTTGAAATCCTCCTCAGTGACCTCAACCTGTCCCGAGAGACCTTTGGGAAACCTTGCAACAGATCCCATCCCCATGGCTGGGCAGATTCGAACGTTGCTATCTAGTAACACATGGATCTGCTCCAAAAATGTTAGTAATCATTAACTGCAAAGGATACAAAGAGAGGATTTCATCAACTGCATATGCTATGATAGTTAGATCATTTCAGTTATTTATTTCAGGCTATATACATCTGTATCTACACTTAGTAAATGGGAGTTGAAGCCTCGAGATAAGGCTTCTTCATCTCAAGGAAGATTTTACTTCTGCCATAGTTTATAGAGTTCAGATCAAGTCTTATACATGGAACAGTGGCATTGTCAGGTAGGCCCATGCAATATCCCCCTGGTTTCCAGTTAAAATCTGCTTTGCAACACTTGAATACTCACAGGATATTTGTATGTCAATCTTAATCGACTTCTTCATTTTCTCTACTCCTGTCGGCATCCTGTAGTTTACCTCACAGTAAAATTTAGAATCTTTGTCCTTCTTCTCAGGCAGATAATAAAGTGTACTGGCAATGGTATAAAGTCCACTGGGCTCCTTTGTGGCCTGAGGAATCATATACATCTCTAAAGAAAACATAAAAACAGAGAAAACAACCCTGAGAGTGAAACCTGCTGGGATGTGGAGAGCACACGAACAGGTAGATGTAATATATTTGGATTTTCAAAAGGTACTCAATAAGGTACCACACAAAACACTGTATTAATACACAAGGTATTACACATTACCACGGATGGAGGATTGATTAGCGGACAGTAGGAATAAACAAGGCATTTTCAGGATGGCAGGCTGTAATAAAGCGTTTCAAGAATCAGTGTTAGGGTCTCTGCTGTTTGCAATTACATTAAATATTTAGGCAAAGAGATCAAGACTAATATTTCAACATTTATCGACAACACAACATGAGGTGGGAATGTAAACTGTGAAGACAACAGAGAACATAGAACATTACAGGGCAGTACAGGCCCTTCGGCCCTTGATGTTGCACCGATTTGTGGAACCAATCTGAAGCACATCTAACCTACACTATTCCATTGTCATCCATACATTTGGATAAACATGACCATTCAAATACCCTTAAAGTTGGTGAGTCTACTACTTTTGCACGCAGTGCGTTCCATGCCCCTACTATTCTCTGAGTAAACATCTGTCCTATATCTAATAACCCTCAATTTAAAGCTATGTCCCCTCGTGCTAGCCATCACCATCTGAGGAAAAGGCTCTCACTGTCCATCATATCTAACCCTCTCATTATTTTGTATGTCTCAATTAAGTCACCTCTCAACCTTCTCTCTAACAAAAACAGTCTCAAATCCCTCAGCCTTTCCTCATACGACCTTCCCTCCATACCAGGCAACATCCTGGTAAATCTCATCTGAACCCTGTCCAAAGTTGCCACATCCTTCCTATAATGCGGTGACCAGAACTGTGCTCAATACCCCAAGTGCGGCCACACCAGAGGTTTGTACAGCTCAGCATGATGTCCTGATTCTGAAACTCAATCCCTCCAGCAATAAAAGCTAACACACCATATGCTGTCTTAACCCTATCAACCTGGGTGGCAACTTTCAAGGATCTATGTACCTGGGCACCAAGATCTCTCTGCTCATCTACACCATCAAGGATCATACCATTAGCCCATTGCTCTTTACTCCTGTTGCTCCTTCCAAAGTGAATCCCCTCACACTATTCCGCATTAAACTCTATTTGCCACCTCTCAGCCCAGCTCTGCAGCTAATCTATGTCCCTCTGCAACCTACAACATCCTTCAGCACTATCCACAACTCCACCGACCTTCGTGTCATCCGCAAATTTACTAAACCATCCTTCTACACCCTCATCCAACTCATTTATAAAAATGACAAACAGCAATGGCCCCAAAACAGATCCAATTTCTGATCCAAATCGCTAAGTCACCATCAATCCCATGCCTCCATATTTTGTGCAATAGCCTACCATAGGGAACCTTATCAAACCCCTTACTGAAATCCATATACACCACATCAACCGCTTTACCCTAATCCACCTGTTTAGTCACTGTCTCAAAGAACTTAATAAGGTTTGTGAGGCACGACCTACCCTTCACAAAACCATGTTGACTATCCCTAATCAAATTAGTCCTCTCTAATGATTATAAATCCTATCTCTTATAACCTTTTCCAACACTTTACCCACAACCGAAGTAAGGCTCACAGGCCTATAATTACCTGGGTTGTCTCTACTCCCCTTCTTGAACAAGGAAACAACATTTGCTATCCTCCAGTCTTCTGGTATTATTCCTGTAGGCAATGACTACATAAAGATCAAAGCCGATGGCTCTGCAATCTCCTCCCTGGCTTCCCAATGGATCCTAGGATAAATCCCATCCGGCCCAGGGAACTTACCTATTTTCATACTTTCCAGAATCTGTAACACTTCCTCCTTGTGAACCTCAATCCCATCTAGTCCAGTAGCCTGTATCTTAATATTCTCCTCAACAACATTGCCTTTTTCCAGTGTGAATACTGACCAAAAGTATTCATTTAGCGCTTCCCCCAATCTCCTCGGACTCCATACATGACTTCCCACTACTATCCTTGATTAGCCCTAATCTTTCTCTAGTCATTCTTTTATTCCTGATATACCTGTAGAAAGCTTTAGGGTTTTCCTTGATCCTAACTGCCAACAAATTCTCATGTCCCCTCCTGGCTCTTCTTAGCTCTCTCTTTAGGTTTTTCCTGGTTACCTTGTAACTCTCAAGTGCCCTGAGCCTTCACGTCTCATCTTAACATAAACCTTCTTCTTCCTCTTCACAAAAGATTCAACTTCCTTAGTAAACCACAGCTCCCTCATTGACCACTTCCTCCCTGCCTGACAGGTCCATACTTATCAAGGACACGCAGTAGCTGTTCCTTGAATAAGCTTCACATTTCAATTGTGCCCATCCCCTGCAGTTTCCTTCCCCATCCAATACATGCTAAATCTTGCCTAATCACATTATAATTGTCTTTCCCCCAGCTATAACTCTTGCCCTGCGGTATATACCTATCCTTTACCATCACTAACGTAAACATAACCGAATTGTGGTCGCTATCACCACAGTGTTCACTTCCCTCCAAATCTAATACCTGGCCGGGTTCATTCCCCAGTACCAAATCTATTGTGGCCTCGCCTCTTGTTGGCCTGTCGACATACTGTGTCAGGAAACCCTCCTGCACACATTGGACAAAAGTTGACCCATCTAAAGTACTTGAGCTATCATATTCCCAGTCAATATTTGGAAAGTTAAAGCCCTATAACAACTACCCTGTTACTCTCACTCCTATCCAGAATCATCTTTGCAATCCTTTCCTCCACATCGCTGGAACTATCTGGAGGCCTATAGAAAACTTCCAACAGGGAACTCAGCCCATACTACCTTAGTAGACGAGTCCTCAAATGTCCTTTCTGCTACCGTAATACCGTCCTTGACTAACAATGCCACACCACCCCCTCTTTTACCATCTTCTCTGTTCTTACTGAAACATCTAAATCCCAGAACCTGCAACAACCATTCCTGTCCCTGCTCTATCCATGTCTCCGAAATGGCCACAACATCGAAGTCCCAGGTACCAACCAATGCTGCAAGTTCACCCACCTTATTCTGGATGCTCCTGGTGTTGAAGTAGCAACACTTCAAACCAACTTCCTGCTTGCCAGTGAACTCTTGCAACCTTGAAACCATATTTCTGACCTCACTACTCTCAACCTTCTGGCCACTGGAGCTACAGTTCAGGTTCCCATTCCCTGCTGAATTAGCTTAAACCCTCCCGAAGAGCATTAGCAAATATTTTCCCCAGGATAGTGGTACCCCTCTGGTTCAGGTGCAGACCATCCTGTTATAGAGGTCCAACCTACCCTAGAATGAGTCCAATTATCCAGGAATCTGAAACCCTCCCTCCTGCACCATCCCTGTAGCATGTCTAACTCCTCTCTCTCCCTATTCCTCGCCTCGCTAGCACATGGCACGGGCAACATAGAGTCATAGAGTCACAGAGTTGTACAGCATGGAAACAGACCCTTCGGTCCAACCCATCCATGCCGACCAGATATTCCATCCCAATCTAGTCCCACCTGCCAGCACCTGGCCCATATCCCTCCAAACCCTTCCTATTCATATACCCATTCAAATGCCTCTTAAATGTTGCAACTGTACCAGCCTCCACCACTTCCCCTGGCAGCTCATTCCATACACGTACCACCCTCTGTGTGAAAACGTTGCCCCTTAGGTCCCTTTTATATCTTTCCCCTCTCACCCTAAACCTATGCTCTCTAGTTCTGGACTCCCTGACCCCAGGGAAAAGACTTTGTCTATTTATCCTATCCATGCCCCTCATAATTTTGTAAACCTCTATAAGGTCACCCCTCA